>NC_062970.1:17943950-17980530 GCF_023119035.1 Salvia hispanica
GATCTCAAGTCCATTTTTGAGAATACACCGGCCCCTCGAAGTTGGTCAAAAAGGTCATCAATCCTCGGTAGAGGATACTTGTTCTTGAGCGTCAGCTTGTTCAACTCTCGGTAGTCGATACACATTCTCAGTGTTCCGTCCTTCTTCTTTACGAAGAGCACTGGTGCGCCCCATGGTGACACACTGGGTCGGATGAAGCCTAGGTCTAGTAGTTCCTGTAACTGTATCTTGAGTTCTTCTAACTCTTTAGGCGCCATTCTGTATGGTGCCTTCGATACTGGGGCCGATCCTGGTTCGAGATCGATTGTGAATTCTAATTGCCTGTCTGGCGGCAATCCAGGTAGTGCGTCTGGGAAGACATCTGGAAATTCTCGTACCACTGCTACATCTTCAATCTTACGGTCCTCTTTCTCTTCTCCATTCAGGTAAACGAGGTATGCAGGGTATCCTTTCCTTATCATAGTGGTTGCTTGTAGTGCAGAAATTATGGACTTTCGTCGCCTCATGGAGATTCCGTGGAAGATTGTGGGTTCCTTCCCTGGGTATTGCAGCGAGATCTGCCTTTCCTTACAAAGAATGGTAGCGTAGTTTTCGGCTAACCAATCCATTCCCAATATGATGTCGACGCTCCACATCAACATCACATGCAAATTGTGAGCCACTAACTTAAGGTTTCCCATAGTGAATTCTACGTTCGAGCAAGTTCGTGAGATATCTATAAGGCCTCCTACGGGTGAGGACACCCTCATCTTATGTTCGATTTCATCAGTAAGCAATTCTAAAGTATCCACGCAAGGTGCTGACATGAAAGAATGGCAATAGGTATGTCGAGGAGAGTTCCCATACTTGCTAAATTGCTCTTGGTTCCCTACTCAATCTTAGGCTGCTTCTGCCTCGGTGCAGTAATTATAGCCTGAGTGGGAAACCTTTGGCGTAGCTGCCGCTGGTGATATGGTGCTGGGGGGTGAGACTGGGACTGCCTTTCTTCTCGGCTCAGCTTGAAGTGCCCGCAGCTACGAACGCTACCCTTGATAGTCCTGCCGCCCTCCTGTCCTAGTATTCTTGTTCGGCATTCCCTGGAGAAATGTCCGCTTCTGCCACAATTAAGGCATCTGTGTGTCCTAACTCTGCACTCTCCACGGTGGTTCCATCTGTGTGCTATTGCTTCTTATTCTCATTTGAAGTACGTTTCCATTTTCCCGATCGTTCCTTCATTCATTGGTTTTATTGCGCCATATCTCAGACGATTTTCCTCTTGTCGAAGACATCCGTTCATTAAAACGTAATCTGTGAGAGTGTTCATATTTTCACTAGATTTCGTTACCTAACGATGATCTTGATCTCCATTTCCTCGTGGCTCTCCTAGTTCACTTTGTTATTTGTGCCCCAAACGATTAATCACTTAGATAAATAAGTCTTGTGCAACGAAAAGTCATTAGGTCTGTACGTATATAAGATTCCTTTACATTTCTCTTTTTGTGGCCTATATTCTATGCATATAGCGTAACGATCCATCCCATAGCAGCTCGTGACCGGCGGCACACAAGTGCGAAAAGTCCAAACAACTATGCCCTTCGTGATTGCCTTGTACTAAGAACTCGATGATTAATCAAACAGTCTTAACTTGGATAGGTACTGATGTCACCTAGAAGAAGCATGACTGCAAATTTCTTTTATTGAAAGGACTATAGAATATCCAAAGGGATAAGAATAACATCTCTTGCTCGACTGTTGTGAATTTTCATCATCAATTTGCAACAATTGATTTTTTTTGAAAGAAAGAACTGGGTTCAATTGAACTCATCGTGTCAATTCAAAAAAAACTAGGCGGCCCCAATGGTTTTAGATAAACCCATCGAATTTGAAAACTCACTTCTGATGGGAGCTTGAAAGAACATGGGGTAGGTCATGAGAATAAGATGATACTTTATTAACTCTCAATTTCCATAGTAGGTTGTCAAACAAGATAGTTCAATTGTCCGCTCAACTTGACTAGATCCGGACATCAAGGATGATGGTTTCAACATGTCAAGACCTTAGATGATTAGTCGCAGGAGGGTTTAGAAATGTAAACAATTGCCATGAATTAACGTTGATCATGGTTCACCAACATCATAATGTGGAAATCATGGAAATACATCAATGGATTCACAGGTAGCGACCAAAGTGAAAGAAATATTTTTGGAAAAGTCAACTACCATCAAGAAAGAAAAAAAATGCAATACATTAGCCTTAACTTAGTGTTTCAGAAAGAAATCATGAGCTAGAAACAATGCATGTAGTGGAACTGGGCAAAACAAATTCACCCATATAAGAACGAAATAGTCACAATATGGTTGCCAAATAAGGAGGTGAACAAAAGTTCCACTGGCATGTGCCATTCTCTGAGGAGAAATGTCTGAACAATAAGCAACTTAAGGGTGAAGTTATATCGTGAGAGTTAAAGAAACCAGGATATTGATCTTATAAATGATGGGGTCGTAGGAGACAACAACCAACAAAGATAATTGAGAACATATGAGTTCTTCTGAATTTAGGATTTGAAAGTGAGTCACCACTTTCGTTGAAGAAAAAAAAATGATAGCGACTTATTACTTGTAAAAACATGAGTCAATCAAAAGTCTTAAATAGACGGCAATACACCCTTGTTAAGGATGTTCAAAATGAGATTATTTTGAAGGGCATGGTCGTAAGCAACTTTAGAATCGAAGGTTTATGACCGGAGCTTAAGAAGTCAACATTTTACATTTTCTGAATAATGAGCTCAACTACTATAGCCAACAAACTAGAAGAGAGTCACAACTTTCATAGGAAAGGAAAAAGTGAGGCATTACTTGCATAAATGCGAGTCAATCTGGAGTCTAAAGTAGACGAGGGCATTTTCATTAAGGAGGTTCATAGAAAGATATCGATGGGAATCCAAGTAAGTACTGTTGACCATAATCATCTGTTCCAGTTATGTGACACTTTCTTGTTTGTTCTTTCGGAGCTCGAACATGATCAGAGCGTTCTAGGAAACCATACATTCCAAGCTAGGATTCTTGGTGTTATAACTAATAACTGCCGTTGAAGGTCATATTTTCATAATGTTCTCGATAAGTCAGGACGGTCATTCTCGTAAAACATTGCACTCTCCATCGTGCTTCACAACGTGCTATAAGCATTGTTTCTAGATCGCGTAGCCTCCTTGACTTGCTACGCAAGACTGGATCACTTAATTAGATCGTAGGTACGATATCTTTTCGTGTAAGGATACACCTCCTTTACTGGATCGAGGGTACGCTCATTTCGGTTATGATTGAGATCATGAAGACAAAGGGAACTTCATGTTGTTCACATCATTTAAAACGTTCAACAGACGCCCATGTGCCGTAGGTAGTTTCTCGTATCTCGTGTGATCGTTACCATCTAAGAATAGATGGGTTATTTATAAATTGTTAGGTTCATTCTTGTAAATTTGGAATTGTTCCAATTACAACATCATGGATCGTGGTCTCGTCAAGACATATGGTAGAGGAAAAGGTGTGGGTTCCACTTTTAGACCCATTCACCTATATTTCCTCATTTTTAAAACAAAATTAGGATTTTGCCCTAACTTGCATATACTTGTTCGTTTTATCGCTTAGGAAAGCGGTAAGGAAGTCATCAACTTACAACACTGTTCAAGAGCGTTCAGCCTAATGTACTTCTTAGGCATACTATGTTCGCATGCATTAGTCATTTCGTAACTTTCTAAAAATTCTTAATCTATCATCATACTTCACATAATCGAGCATGCGTAATTAATAATACTTTAGCATTTGTCTCAAGACATCCTTATGCTTAACATTTTAAACTTGAAATTCCATAGTTCATAGGAAAATTGAAATTTACATGCTTTTCCTTGAAAACCTTGAATGTTTTCACAACATCTTCAGAAAGAAATCATTTTTCCTCTTATCAAGTTCTTTCATGGATAACTGAAAATTTTCTGGTAAGAACTTCTTTCTTACCTCATTGCTGCAGTTGAACGTGACGAGTCGAGGTGTTGGGTCCCTTTAAGCTTTCCATTTTAGTACTATTCTAGTCTAGTACTATCATTCTAGACTAAGGCTTGAAAAGAAGGTTCTTGGGTCCAGAGCGAAAGAACGTTGCTCTGATACCACTCTGTCACGACCACAACTCCCTAGTGCTAGTGAGCGTAGCTATTTCGCGACTAAACAATTCTCAAAATCAAGGGACAACGTAAAAAGGGTGAAATCACTCAAATCAAAAGTATCAAAGGCATATGGGTACATAGTCAAAACGTGATCAGAGTATCAAGACTAAGTTCAAAGCTTGCTAGTACATAATTCTAGGTTTTGCAGCGGAAGAGTCCAAGACAAAATAGCACGTATGAAGACATGCTACTTTGGGCTACCTAACTACTTATTTAATATGCTTGTCCCAACACCTTCGCCTGCTCGTCCACGTTCAACCTGCACATTTGAAAATAACATGCAGGGCTGAGTATTTGATATACTCAGTGGGCACATTGCCAAAAATAGTTCTATCTTTAATTGTCAATGCCACAGTTGAGTGATCACGGGGTTTTACTTAAAAGACCCGAGTCACTAAAAATACTTTTCCTTTAGTAAAGATTTTGATTGCGCAATCACGTAACATAGATATACCATATCTGAACCTTGTGTGAACCGGGAATGTGGCCACATTCCACGACGGTCACTGGACCGGCCAACCCCTTTTGTTAGCTCACGGTCCCCTTATGTGTACACTAGTCCGAGTAGGGTTTGCGGCCCTACTGGGACCCGAATTCGATTTAACTAAATTGGCATAGCCAAGCAGATAGGTAATCATAAAACAAAACATGGCATGATAATATACTTGAGCAAAGATTCACATTTTCATACTGAAATCACATTTTGAAAGAAATGCCCACCTCAAAAGCTAAAGCTCCTTCCGAAATTTCCTTAACTTGGTCTTAGATGACGTTCGAAGACGTCCCTTTAGGAAATAAAATGATACTTAATTAGATTTTGAGATATCCGTTAAGCTTAAACATGAATGCATCCTAAGTGCGTGATCATTTTATTCTTCCTCTAAAAATTTTCTAGAAGAGTTCTAGAATTCTTGAATATTAATTAAATCAGTAGATTTAATTAATTTAAAACAATTGCTTAACTAGAGGGTGCTACCTCCTAAGCCATTCATTTAAGGTACTAAGTTAAGCTCGAGGTCTATTCACCGTTAGCGTATCGTTTTTTTCTTAAATTTCAATCATTTGAGCACTCTTGCTACTTTCCGGAAAAATTAGACTTATCTTCGTGGAATTAATTAGCGGACTATTATTTAATTCCATAACATAGGAGAGTCCAAGATTTAAATAAATTCTTAGTCCATACTTTATTTAGTTGACGGCCCAAAATAAAATGCAACCCAACACCAAAATTTTAGGGCCCAGCAGATAAAATTAAGGGAGGCCTAACAACTAAAAAAAAAATGAGGGAAGGCCCAAAACTCTCCTTAATCCATCGGTCTCTCCCTCTAAACAAAAATCCCCAAATCAAACCCTAATCCCAAAATCAACATCTCTCTCTTCTTTCTCTCGACGGTATCGCCGCCATCCGTTGCCGCCTCGCGGTCGCCGGAGTACGGCCGTCGGCTTCTCACTCTCGCTCACCTCTCCGCTGAGGCCACGGAGGAGTTCTCGGCTCGCCCCGCTTCGCCGCCTCGACTCCCAAATGCAAACCTCGCCGCCTCTACCTAGTCGCCGCCACCTGCCGCCGCTCGTCGCTGGTGTCGCGCCATCGGAGAAGGAGAGGGAGCATCGCCTCTCTCTCTCTGCGCACCCACAGCTCAGCTCCGCCAGCGCCGCCGGCCCTCCGTCGAGCTGGTCAGCCCCTGCTGCTCGTACGAAGCCGGCAGCCACCGTCACTCACCGAATCGCTCTCGAACCGTCACGGCAGTCCCCTTAACAACTCCGAACAGCTCCGACTCATCCCGAAGATAAGTTCTCTACTCCAAGTTACATTCTTTTCCGTATTTTTTTTATCAACAGCCGGGGTGTTCGATTTGTTTTGTCCGCTTGATTGTGCTTAATTGAGTTGAATTTTGGAGGGGATATTAGCTCCCTGGAACGAAATTTTACATGTGTGTGCTACTGATTTTGAGCATAAAGGCAGCCTATTGTACTCTTGTTCCATTTATGTGTTAAAGCTCCAAGAATGCTATTACTGTTATGGGATTTCTAAGGCTCTGATTCTATGTTCTTGAGCCATCATGGAGTTCTAAACAAGGGCAGTGGGTGAGCTTATGTTATCGATTGATTCTTCAGTTGTGGTGCCTCTATGTGATGACATGAAAAACTTGATTGGGAGAAAGGGGGTGGAGGTGTTTACCTCTCGGTATCACGGCTGCTTCGAGAAAATCTGCCTTTGGTCTCGGTTTTCCTCCCTCTCAAGCTTGCTACTGCTTGTTCTTAGTTTTCACTAGAGTTTGCTGAATTCTGTGATGTGTAGGAGGGTGCTCAAAGGTGGTGTGGGGGCTTTTTTTTATAGGCTGAAATCTTGAGGTACTGTGGGGGATTAATTGGAGTTGTTGTATCACTTGTTGTTATGCTGCAGAAAATCCCACTTTAATGATCCCATTGCCCCTCCTTCTTGGCTGCAATTTGGCATTTTATATGGGTACCTAGTACTTGGCTAGCAATTTGAATCGTTTGATTGTGCAGTGAGCAGGTGGCTGTTGTGCCAAGGGTGTTGCAGGGCTGACTTTCCTCTTATGGTGATTCTTTGGGTCATCTATAACTAAAGAAGGTTGTCTCCATCCCTAAGGTAAGAGTCCCCTCCTTTTTTTTTCTTTGTTTTCTTTTGTTCCTTAGTAGACAAGAACTGACTTCTACCTTGCAGGTCGAGACAAGCTTGGTTGCCAAGCTGCTGGCTGTCTGGAACAGTTGATACCTCGGCCCACGGCTGACCGGAAAACGGGCCGCGACTATCGGCCCGGGAGGAGAGACTGATTCTATTCGATTAATGCACATTTTATCCTTTCCTTTTCTTGTCTCCTTTATTTGAGGACTTGCTCCATGTAACATATATGTATATATATATATATATATATATATATTTTCGTTGTTCAATAGTTAATTTTGTTCTATGTATTGAAGCATTTGAACGTTAGTTGCTCGTTAATTGTTTTCAAAAATTCTACTCGCAAAAACGCGATATTTCACAATGCAAAGTCCAATTGTTTAGTTCATTTGATTACTTTATCTTTTACTTGCAACTAAAAAGAATTAAATCTCATAACAAGGGCTCGAGTTCCAATAACCCTTCGTGGAAAGAGAACTTACATCTTTAGTTCGACAATAACAAAACGAAAGAAAAGAATTTAGGGTGCGGGTATTACATTTTATGCTTCTTGTTATTTATTTATTTATTTTATGTCTAGTTTATAAAATCAAACCAAAACACTCTGAGATAGTATGTGATGCTTAGTATATGGTAGTCAGTTGCAATCTTATTCCATGTGTTCGATATCCCGGTACTGACCTTTAGTTATACTAGATCTACCATGTATGCTTGCAGGTGTATTTAGTGCTAATAAATAGTGTATCAAGTTTTTGGCGCCGTTGCCGGGAAATATTATTGCTTTAAGCTGATATTGTAAAACGGTTGATAATACTAATTTAGAGTGTAATATTTTGTATAGTTTTATTTTATTTTATTTCTTTCTTCTGTTTTGCGAGGAGAGCACGAATCACAACAATGGATTACTCTTCGCTCCGGTGCAAGATACATTCATCTGCTACAACACTTGATATGCTCCGTAGAGCGTGGGTGAGATATAAATTTCAATGATATAGCTCTTTGGTGTTTTTTTTTTTTTTAAGTTTCCTAGTTTAGTTGTTTTTTTCCTCCTCCGTAAAGCTAAGGTCTTACTCCGTAGAGCTGTAGCTTATTTCTTTTTTTTTTCTATGTTTCTTTTTTTGTTTTTTTGTTTTTTTAAATTTTCGTTTTCTATACAGAAACGTCTTTTTAAAAAAAATCTTTCTTTTTCCTTTTCTTTTTATTTTCTTTTTAAAATTATTTAAAAAAAAAAATAGAACTCACTTCCCCATTATATTTTATTTTCTCCATATTATTCACACATCCATACTACAAGTTCACATCACTTAATCAAATTCTTTGGATTCTATCAATGGTTCTTATGCTCAACCGTCATCCAACACAAGGTATGTTCTTATTGTAATTTCTGAGTTTTGAACTTGAATTCTTTCATTGAATGACTTTGTTGTTGATATGTATTGGTAGTTTGGATTGGAGTTTGAAGGAGAATGATAAATTTGTATGGTTTGGATTGATTGGAATTAATTATTGTTGGGTGTGCTTGAGTATGTGGGTGAAAACCAAATATCACTTTGGCTTGATTGTTGATACACACAGTTCATGTTCATAGCATTGCGAGACTATTTTATCTTTAATGAATTGTGTATATTTTCAGACCTTAATTGTTTTGCTTGATATTGGTCTATTGTTGAAATTTTTTGCAATTAAATGGGGATAGAGAATATTACGGGGGATGAAAAAGGATCATGTTAAGGTAGATAACTTGTTTTGCATATTTTATGCCTTGATATGATTAAAGTTTGGGGGATTGCCACACATTATGCATTGTACTACAATTTTCTTCATTCTATACTCACATTGCGAAATTGTAGGTACAAAAGGCATCCCAAAGGAAGTCCCGAGAATGGGGCTAACTTATGAGCTTCAAAGAACGGCAAGCTAAAGACGTTAACCAAGCGCTTGTTGGGAGGCAACCCAACATTTGTATCATTTTTTTCATATTTAATTTTGTTTTAGTTTAATGTGTTTTCTTAGTTTACCCACGTCCCTACCGACTTTTCAAACTTATTCTTAACTTAATTTTGAATAAGTTTGGGGGGATGAAGTGGTGGACCGTGAGTTTAGTTGTTTTTGCTTAATTTGGCTAGTTTTAGATTTTTTTTAATAATCCCGAGGTGAATCTTGTCGTGAGCATAACATGGAAAACTTAGAAATACTCATGTTTAAGGACATCAGACCGAGTTGCCTATGATAAAAAGTTCTTTTATGTGTTGGTTGAGTTGACTTGATGCATTGATTTGAAGGTTTAGTTAAAAGGTGCACAATTAATGAATTGCTTGTTTACTTTGAATCATGTTTATACCTTGTGAGACTTGAGCTATAATTTCCTTCTTGTGTGATTTATCTGCATTCATGTATTTGTTTCTAGAACTTGCTCCTAGTCTGCCTAAGTCTACATAGTGTTTAAATGATAAAAGAGGACGTTAGGCCATCCTTCTTAGCTACTTTCTATATCCAAATTATTGACCTTACTCAAAATATTTTTCCCTAGCTAGCCACTTTGAGCCTTTAAAGTCTTTTTCTTTGGAAGCTAAATAAAGGGAAATATCCATACACTCTTGGTGAATTTTAGTTTATATTTTGTGAAAAGAGTTGGAGAGATAAGGTAGAGAGAAAAGTAGTGTGCTTACTTGTGAAAAGTGCATAGACATTTGTGGTTTGAATGAGATATTCAGTTGTGCATAAAAAAAAAGAGGATGTAAAAGAAAAATGAAAAGAAAAGAAAAATAATCAAAGGAATTTGGGAAGTGAGAAGAAATTTAGACAAAGTCTAGAATTTACTGAGATTCGAATTGTTGGTGGGGTGCTAAGTTTGATGTAGTAGAACTTGATCACTTTTGCTATGTTTGGGTTTAGTCACTTTTTAGCCATATTTCCTCACCTTACCAAAGAGCCTACATTATAACCTAAAATAAAGACCTTTCGGATTTTTGATTTTAATCACATAAAGTAGAGGAGGGATTAGACTTTGAGCAAGCCTATGGTAAACTTTGCATGTTGCATGATCTGAGAGCATACACTTTTTCCAATAAACACTTTGAGAGTGAGCGATAAACACACTTCTAAACACTGTGAGCGCATGTACTTCAAGGTGATCAACGAGCTAGTAATGAAAATGCACTAATAAGCTTTGCTTGATTTGATTTGTATTATAGTCAAACTCTTTATTTCTTGTTACAATTTTTGAGGCAACTATGAAGTCTAGTTCTTAGCATCCGTGTTTCTTTATTAGTTTTTCTCTTGTTTTGTTTGAGGACAAACAAATAATTAAGTTTGGGGGAGTTGACAAACACGGATTTTGCATGTTTTTAAGGGCTAGATTTGACTTGTTTTAAATGTCAATCATGCAAATTATGTTCTTAAATTGCATATGTTATACATTTGGTATTTTTGATGTGTTTGTTGATAAATGATAGAAAAAGATAGAAAAAAGGTGCAAAAAGGCCAAGGTGCAGCAGCCTCTGTTCGAGCCCATTCTGCCAGCGATTTTGAAGTCCAATCAGTGCTTAGTTCATACCATTCTCTTCGTCTTTGAAAGAGCTTCGCGTGGATATCTCGCACGTCTCAATCGGAGTTTTGTGGAGAAAGTTATGTCTATTCTACGAACGTTGCGCAGTGCAGTCAAAGCTGACGGGAATTTAGGCGGAAATTCACGGAAGAAAAAAATTATTATATTGTGAAGCCCAATCTCTCCCAATTATTCTAGGGCACGAAAATTATCAAGCTAAACCTTTTTCCACCCTATAAATACCTCTTAACCTAATTTATATTCTCCATCTCAGAGCCTCCAATCCTTCTCCCCTCTACACATTCTTCCATTCCATAATCCACACATAATCATCCATCTTCCATTGGAGCGGAGCTCTGCAGATCCAGGCAAGAGAAGGCTGAAGATTGAAGATTCAACCTTGGGTTTTATCAATTTCTTTCATGTCTTGTACTTTAATTGGTGTATTTACTTGTCTATGAGTAGAACATCTTTTGTGGATTTTTTGGTGAAGATATTCAATTGATTTTCCTCGTTAGCTCTTGCAGTTATTTGATTTATCCTTGTGCTTTCTATGTTCAATTGATTAGCTACATCTTGAATACATGTTAGAGTTGATTAAAGTATTCGGGAGACGAAATAGTTGACTTGGAAAAGGGATAACTCACACTTTAATTCAATAGAACTCGGGAGAGTTGAGGTTTCACGTGAGGTCATTGGTCTTAACGATCTTTTAGGAGTTAGGTCTAAGAATTAGAAGGGGACTTCAATTATTACAACTAATCTACGGATTTCTCACCTCGGGAGGGGGTTTAATCTAGTTAAGTGACCGACTTAATAACTCTAGAGACCGTAATTCAAGGAGGTCGATTGTGTTTTGGATCCTAAAATTCTACATCATTCGCCTGCTTTGTATCATATGTTTTTATGCTTCTTGTTATTTGTTTATTTATTTTATGTCTAGTTTATAAAATCAAACCAAAAACTCTGTGTCTCTAGATAGTATGTGATGCTTAGTATATGGTAATCAGTTGCAATCTTATTCCCTGTGTTCGATATCTCGGTATTCATCTTTAGTTATACTAGATCTACCCTGTACGTATGCTTGCAGGTATATTTAGTGCTAATAAATAGTGCATCATATTTATAGATGAAAGTATGAATTTTGGGATAAAAATAATGAAAAAATAAATTAAAAGAATGAAAAAAATAGATATATTTTATTAGAGAGTGGGAAAATATTTTTTTTATTAATATGAAATTTTCAGATTTTTACGAATTTTTAAAAAATAATAATAATAAAAAATAATAAATCAACGGTCAATCAAAGCATGCCACGTCGGCTGCTCGTGCTCTTGCCATTGGCACGGACATGCTCTATGCATAGAGCAGGGCCCAGAAATCGCAATTGAAAGCTGAAGAACTTCAAAATTGGTAAAATCGACCGAAAAACTTCAAAATCAACACATAAATCTGTTTTTCGAAAATTGAATCGCAAATCAGATATCGTTGAAATCGTTGAAATCGTCTGAGTCTAATTTTCGAATCAATTGAATCATAAATCGTTAAAATAGATTCAATCAGTAATCTGACGGAAATTGCAAAATCTCACAAGAATCGCCAATCTCACGGTAATATGCTGAAGAAACCTAGATTAAAACACGAAAAGACAGTTTTACCCATTCATATTAAATTAATCTAAAAATATTTATTTTGTGGCAAAATCTGGACCACTCATTTAATAAAAATGAGTGGCTGATATTGCATCTCATTTCTCAATTAGCCTAAATAATCTCAATTGATCACAATCCCTATTACCTATACTATATTTTTTAACTTCTTAGAATTTATATTTTGGGTATACAATTAAGAACGTTATTTAACTCATTATGAAATGCATGATTTCCATTTAATTGTATTCAGATTCACACGTGACACTAATTAAGCGATATGTTTATATATTTTGTTTCAATTTTCAATAGCTATTATTTTTCTTCTCTTGATCACTTTGATAATATTTCACTTTACGACAGTCTGTTTTTATTTATAAGTTAGAATATTGAATTGGATTGAAAGAAACAAATAAGATCACTTCTGACCCGAATTGCCTGTGGGTTAGCTCGAAACCCGAAGAGTTAGGGTTAGGGCCAAAAATTTATAACACTAAAAATCTACAGCTCGAATAACCCGCACCCAAATAGCTCGACAATCCGAGCGGTTTGGCCCGAACCCGAGCGGGTTAGCCCAATTGATATCCCTAGTTATATTGATACTTGGAGTTAAATTATCTTAACCTTTAATTTTAAGATCTAATGCATATTATTTAGTTATAGTTAGCAATTTAACTATAAGTTAGCAATATAACATAACCCTTGCATATAAAATAATATAATAATGTTTAATAAATAGTTTCTTGCGGAACATGTTACAGTGATTAATACACTTTTAACCCTCTAACAATATCGTTACCGCCAAATTTATTTGCTTTAACTTATTTCTTCGGGCTTCATTGGTTGTATTGCTCCTTCACACTTCACATATATGCTTTAACTTTGTAAGCTGCATTTTGGAATTAATCTTTAATCACCATATAATTAACACAAAATTATCCACATTTAACAAAAATAAATAAATGAATACTTACTTCCACATCTTGATTTAGCAGGGAGAGGAACTCCGCAATACTTGGCTGTGCGGACGACTTTACGAGGACTAAATACCAACTCACTATTTGGTATAAAAAAGATTTTGCAAAATAATGAAACATTCACTTTTTTAATACTTGCGCAACATTTTGCATTGGGTCTAAAAATTCTTGGCACGGTTCTGTGCATATAAATCGAACAATACTTTAGGAAATCGAACATGTTGCTGAAATGTTGTTGGACGCCCCCGCTTGGCACCGGCCCCGCCACGGGAGGTGATGCTCGTGGCGGCGGTGATGCCCGTGGCGGTGGTGATGCTCGTGGAGGCGGTGATGCTCGAGGCGGTGGTGATGCTTGTGGTGCCGGTGATGTTTGTGGCACCGGTGCTTTAGGCCGAGACCACGGCGCTGCTGCACCCATCTGAGCACTCATAGTTATCATTGCGACGATCATTAGGGTCGTCGCCACCACAAAGTTTGATGCTGGATTAGTATTGGCCATATTTCTTTTCTCGTCTGATATTTGATTAGTTATGTTATGGGGTTTTATATAGTTGGACTAGCTGTACATATTTGTAATTTGGCAATAATCAATATGTCACATTTTGCTTGTTAGGTTTTCATATTATCAAAGTCTAGTAAAGAGTGTTTAATGCTAATAGGAAAGTTGGTTTATTGTAAATAATTGGATAATTACTAGGGACAAAATATTAAGGGTGAATTTTTTGGTTAATGATTAGTTACGTGTCAAAAACACGTTTATAATTACGTGTAACTATTGGAGGGCCACACCGGATCAGAGCCATCTTGAATTAGTTAATAATTAAAATAAGATATGTAGCTAGTACTTTGTTTTAGTAAATATATTTATTTTTCTTGTATTATTGAATTTCAATTTACGGTTCATAGTTGATTTGTAATGGAGTACATTACTAATTAGTATTGGCGCCCATGTAGATGTTCTCGTCCATTGTGGATTAATTTCTTTAGAAAATATTTTTCTATTTTTTTATTATAAATGTTCTTAGCTCATTGATAAACACGGATATTCTTTGCATATTGGTATACACGAGTTTTGCATGTTTTAAAGTACTTACTCGAGATGAGATACTTTGATAATGACACTAGATTTTAAGTACTCACTCGAGATGATATACTTTGATAATGACACTAGATTTTAGAGATTTTAGAAGATGTTGTTTTATGTTTAAGTGTAAGGAGAAAATATTATATTTATATTAATGTGAAGGAGCACATTTTTCAAATAAGGAAATATGACATCTTTTGTGAGACAAACAAAAAAAGAAATTGTGACATCTATTTTGGGACGGGGGAGTACTAGATTTGGCTAGTGTTGTCTATTTTTAATGCAAAATATGTACTTAAATTATGCTCCTTCCATCCTACCATAAATGATCAACTTTCCATTTTGGGTTGTCCCATCATAAGTGATTGATTTCCTCTTTTGGCATAAAGCAACACCTTTGTCTCTGTTACTTTATTTATTCTCTGTTTCTTATTGCCTCCGTCCAACTGAAGATGACTCACTTTCCTTTTTAGTTTGTCCATACCAACATAACTCAATACTATTGTAGGGATCAGACCGCTTAGGATTCACTAATTACCGAGACCTTTTTTATTGATTGGATCTGAGATGGCTAATCTCAGAAGTACAAGCAGTACAAGCGTGGTATCAAGATTACACACTAAGTACAAGAGTTACAAACAGAAACCCTAGACTAATCTCAAGCACTTCTCGGTCCTTGAGATTCCATCTTTTCTGATAGTACCTGCACACTTAGTAAGAGAGTTAGTCACAAAAGAAAATGATCCCGAAGAATCAAAGCACAAAAGAGACTAAGTCAGAGAATCGGGCCACGAGTGGCTCAGGTCACAGCAGTGACTGCACTAGGCCTCAAACCTCCCCAATCCTCACAACAAGTCACAAAGGAGAGCACCGTTGAACGAACTCACACCAGAGATCAGTGGAACCCTAGATCTCACCGGTCAACGATCACCACGGCCTTCTCACACGTGGACAAGCACACACAACTCAGAACTTCACCACGAACACAAGAACCCTCACAAAACACTCCAAGCACTTCGGGATTGATCACAGACAAAAGACCAAACCCTAGATTAGTGTATTGAATGAGAGAGAGAAGTGTATTGAATGAGAGAAACCAAAAGACTCTCTCTCACTTAACAAGCACAACACACATCCAACGGCTGTGAGGCAGGATCCGCGAGGAGTTGCCACATGGCGCGCATCCTGTGACATCCCTAACCTGAAACATGCATCATTTTACATTATTGCATATTATTTTATCATTTGCATATTAGATATATTAAAAGAGTTTTGTAGATATTAATATTAATTAAAAAAAATGTAGTTAATTATATATTTGGACAAAGTACTAAATTATTATTGATAGATATATATACCTATAAGTAAATAAATGTAATTATGATTAAATACTTAAGTATATTAAATTAGATTACCTATTTATAAATTTACCTACACATAATATATATGTGCATATGATATATGTATGTGTAAAATATATATATGACTAAGGAAATGCTAGTTAGATAATTGTTTACTTTTAGTATAGTTTATTATTATAGAATTGTTATTAGTAAGCTATGGTTGGATTGCAACGTGTTAAATTCTTAAACAATAACTTTTTGTCCAATTTTAAAAATACATTCTAAATTGCTTAAAGCCATATAATTAAGTCGGCTAGCTAGTTGGAATGTACTATATACTATGAGTTAGGCTTTTTTTTAAAAAAAAATAAAGAGAAAAGAGAGGGGAAATAAACTAGAAACAACGAGAGCTTTAAATCTATCAAAGTTTGAAGAGGTAGACTATCATTTGAGTAAATTTTCGCCTATACCAATTCTTAGTTTCTCATAAGTTTCTTTACTTCTAGTTACTGATATATAAATGATATTTTTTATCTAGATTTATATAGAAGACTATAGGGTTTTAAAGAAGTTTGTGGTTAAGTTATCCACTAAATACTTGGAAGTATCGATTGAATTCATCCTTTTGTAACTAATATTTGTATACGAATTTTAATCTTTGGCCTATTTAGCTAGAATTAATTTTTTTTTATCACAGTAGTTAATTAGTAGGCAACACTCCCATGATAATAAAGTGGTTTCTACACCTCTCATCTAAGATGTCTTTTTTCCAATCTTATAAAATATTTATCACTTGTTTGAGATGCTTTTATTGATAAGTGTTATGTTAATATACATTAATATAAAGTAAGTTAATTAGTTTATGCATAGATATATGAACTAATATATTTGAATGTTAACTGGAATTTTGATAAATAATAAAGTTACAGGGACTATGTTTATATATTGGTGTGCTATATGATATAGAATGTAGAAAATAAAATAAAATAAAAATAAAGCTTCTTAGATTAGAAAAAAATGAGAGAAAGAAATTAGAGTTTATTTTTTTAATATAGAATTTGAGAATAAGACACATATAGTTCCGTATATGTACTGCCCTTTTATTATAAGTTATATATGAATATGTATTTAATTATATAGGTGATAAGGCTCGTTTTATGAATCGGTTTAGGGTTAAAATTCTGTGCATTAGGGGCGCTAATGTGCATTATTGAGTTCAGGTGTGAAGTAAATCTGCCGGACCCAGGAGTTGCTGTTACCGGACCTGGCAGATGCAAAAGAGATGAAATTGAAGCAAAATCAGAAGTCGTCGTTCGGACCTGGGAGAATCAAAAGTTGGCGACAGGAGCAGAATGGAGCGAGAGCAGATTATTTTAAAAGAGTCTTACTCAAGGGCAAGGGCGTAAAATCACCAGAGGGATACCCTAGGGATCAGAGCCTCACACATATAAAGAGCTCGACCTTGAAGAACAAGATATCCGTGAACAGCCACTTCTATGCTCTCCTAGCTCTAGTTCTAGTTCCATACTTCAAATTTTCATTTCGTCTGCTGCGCACTTGGACATGGAGGATTCTGGCCACCGTGGTTCTCATCGCCATCGTTGTTATTTTGCTGTGTAACACCGCCTTGTGAAGGCGAAGAAACAATTTTATTTGCTTTCGTTTAGTACCTTGTTGGTTTTTAAGTTCCGCAACTCTAGTTTCTTGCTTTGATCTGCTGGATTCAGACTTATTTCTAGTTATTATGGAAGTTTATGTTTGCTTTTGGTTGGATATCTCTGAGTTTATGTTAATCTCTTGTTTTTAGCTTTCGTTCTTGTTTGTTGTTGGATGTTTGGAGCTGAGATCTGTTGGTTTGTTGTTGGAGGTTGGGGATTTGCATATGGAGATGTTGGATTTGTTAAATCTTGGTGTTTCGGAGTTGAAATTTCGTATATTTGGTGCTTGATGTTTACGTTGTGCATGAGTATGGCTATTTACTTTCTGTTCTTTGCATCCTTTAGGTCCAGTAGCGTAGATCTGTTAGTATAGGCTTTAATTTCTTGTTTTAAGTCTAGATCTTAAGTTTGCTTTGTTTCCTTGGTGTTTAAAACTCTGTTTTCTCTGCTATTCTCGTTTGATTCCCGAAGAAGATGAAGTTGTTGGTAGTTAGAACCAGATCTGCTTTATGTCAGTACTTTTCAGCATGTACTTTGCTTTTTCTGCATGTCTCCTAGACCTGTCAGTACGATCCACTTTGTCTCTTTTACTTTTCTGCATGCTTTTCCAGACGCTGGTAGTTTAAGGAAACTTGTCTTGCTTTTTTGCTTTATGCTTGTCTGTCCAAATTCGGAAAACCTTTCTAGTTAAGTTTACTTCAGCTGTTTGAGAACTTTAAAATATCGCAGTCTCTAAGTCATGTATGTTCCGTACGCTCTCAGTTCTTAGACCCAGTAGGTAGAGTAAAGTTCTCCTGATCTATTAGACCCAGTAGGTAGAGTAAAGTTCTCCTGATCTATTAGACCCAGTAGGTAGAGTAGAGTTTTGCTTATCTCTCAGACCCAGTAGTCTTAAAATCTCGACCCACAAATTGCGTGGCAGCAGCCAACCCCTTTTTCCAAAACATCCTCAAATGCAGTTTCGTAGCACCTTCGTCCTCGTGGGATCGATCATTTACTTCCCTGTGCTAAGTTGTAGTATAGTGGGTTGAGGTTTTTGAAGGGATAGAGTGCACCCAACGACCCCTTTCTGATAAGTTTCATGATCTTCTAGCCTCTGAAATCTAGTCGAATCCTCTGAACCTGTTAGATCGAGTGACACATATTACAGTACAAACCTGCACTGCACTCTTAGGACCTGTCAAATTATTAGAATGAAAATGTGCATTATTAGTCTATAATGTTGCATTATTAGCCGCTGTGCATTATTAGAATGAAAATGTGCATTATTAAATGACACGTGGCATTAATCTAACCGTCAGATGACAAAATCGTGGGGCTAGGATTAAGAAGGAAAAAGGACAAAAGATATGAAAAGGATTTGAATACATCCCTATATATATATATATATAGGGTTTTGATCTATGAAGACCAGATATAACAGAAATGCAGAACACGATCATACGTAAGACATTTTTAGGTCATAGATAGTTTATTTTTAGGTCATGCTAACAAAGCATGACCTAAAATGATCTTAACATGACATAAACCCAAATCTTATAATATGACCTAAAACTACTTAATTATGACCTTCCGTGTTTTGGGTTAATTATTGACCATTAGATCATCTAATCATAGGGCCAAGATTTGGGCTGCATTTCTGGATTTAAACACATACTTGTTTTGATCATCTCCCTATATATATATATATATATATATATATATATATATATTATACAATGACAATGGACCTTCGGGTCATATACAATGGAATCCTGGGCAGATACCAGGCTTGATTTGTCACAGAATAATAAATTGAACAAAGTGGCATATGCATATACATATGAATTTGTTTTATTATTTATTGGTTATTGCTATATATATATATATATATATATATATATATTTGTTAAAGAATATGTGTGAGATTTTGGGATATGGAATTAAAGGTAAGATTTATATACACTGAGTTGTGGCTCATATAAAACCACTATTATTTTTCAGGAATAAGATATCAGTAAAGCTTTTGGTTGACGTGGGTCGTAGGAACTGCACGTATCATCAGGTTCGGCGGCTGACGCGTTTTGGCAACCTTCTCCTCCTCATCATTTTTGCATGTAGATAAATGTGTAGTATATGGAGTGGTAAGAGGGTCCTACTATGGTTTATATTGTTTTGAAATATGTACTTGATAAATGTTGGTATTTGAATTTATATAATGTGTGTTTTATTTACTTGACGTGTGGATTATTCATTTAAAATTTTTGAATTTATTACTATAAGTAGTTACGTCATATAAGATTGGGTGTGACACATCCAGCAGGTTTGGCAAGGAAACGGGCCAGACTTAATTTGGGCCAACACTTATTCTTATGGGCTCAGCATAAGAGCAGCCCAACCGAATAATAAAATGATACCACTGTAGGGATCAGACCGCTTAGGATTCACTAATTACCGGGACCTCTTTTATTGATTGAAATCTGAGATGGCTAATCTCAGAAGTACAAGCCAGTACAAGCGTGGTATCAAGATTACACACTAAGTACAAGAGTTACAAACAGAAACCCTAGACTAATCTCAAGCACTTCTCGGTCCTTGAGATTCCATCTTTCCTGATAGTACCTGCACACTTAGTAAGAGAGTTAGTCACAAAAGAAAATGATCCCGAAGAATCAAAGCACAAAAGAGACTAAGTCAGAGAATCGGGCCACGAGTGGCTCAGGTCACAGCAGTGACTGCACTAGGCCTCAAACCTCCCCAATCCTCACAACAAGTCACAAAGGAGAGCACCGTTGAACGAACTCACACCAGAGATCAGTGGAACCCTAGATCTCACCGGTCAACGATCACCACGGCCTTCTCACACGTGGACAAGCACACACAACTCAGAACTTCACCACGAACACAAGAACCCTCACAAAACACTCCAAGCACTTCGGGATTGATCACAGACAAAAGACCAAACCCTAGATTAGAAAAGGAAATCGAAGAAGTTGCCTAACACTCAATCTACACCGGTAGAACTCTTAAGAACTGAGAATCATCGGTGGAACAGAAAGCTTGAAGAAGAATTCCAGCTAGACTCTCCGGAATCTTAGAGAGAAGGTAGAGAGAACGGCGGTTTCTGAGAGCAGAGAGAGAGAAGTGTATAGAATGAGAGAAACCAAAAGACTCTTTCTCACTTAACAAACACAACACACATCCAACGGCTGTGAGGCAGGATCCGCGTGGAGTTTCCACATGGCGCGCATCCAGCAGGTTTGGCAAGGAAACGAACCAGACTTAATTTGGGCACTTATTCTTATGGGCTCAGCATAAGAGCAGCCCAACCGAATAATAATAGAAGCCCAAAGCAATGAGTCCAATAAATCAACAACTATAAAATTGGAAACACATATATCTCTACTTTATTCTCTATCTCTTACTTTACTCTCTCCACTTAACACACAAATTATAACTCCATAAAATCCCATGCCGCCCAAGGAATGGGTCATTTTCCTTCAGACGAAGGAAAGTACTTTATTATCTTTTTATCTCTCTTACTTTTTCCTCGCTCATACTTTATTCTCTCCACTTAACTCAATAAATATCATTTTTCTTAAATCTTGTGCCCAAAAGAAATTATTCACTTATAGTGGAACGAATGAGTAATATTTGTACAATTTTGTATTTTTTGTATTTTATAAGAAATGTGCAAAATAGACTTAGAAAATGACAGAAAAATGTTAAAATTGAAGGTCGAAGGAGTCAGACCAAGTCATCGGTCTGATGACCCATAGTCAGCAGCTGCCAAGCGCACCAGAGATCGATGAAGGTCAAGCGGCCTGTTGCGGAAATCAAGCTTGAGCTGACCTCCCAACCAGCAACTGCCGAGATGAAGTCAGCAGTCCGTCGAGTTCAATGCTAATAGTTCAGGAGCAGGTCAGGATCTATTTAGACGATGTCAGTGGCCCTCTAAGTTTGTGGGTCAAAAGCATTCAACTCTAATTCGCTCCAAAATTTACCTTTCTGAGCCAAATATACCTCCTAATTCACCATTGAAGAGGACCAAACTTTCAATTGAGAATTCCTTTCTCCAAGAAATTCACTTTTCCATTCTGACATCATCATCCATCATACACATTCGGAGATTGAAGCTAAGGAAAGAGAATACCGAAGACTTTGAGATTCATTCATTTGGGTTTTATCTTTAGATTGTACTTCATGCTTCTTATATTGTGACGTGCTCCCTCCGTCCACGAATAGAAGTCCCGTTTCTCCATTTTAGTCCCTCCGCGAATAAGATTCCTGGTTCACTTTACCATGAATGGTAATAGGGTCTCACCTTCCACTAACTCATTCCATTCACATTTCATTTAAAACTAATATATACAAGTGGGACCTCTATTCCACTAACTTTTTTCCACCCACATTTCTTAACATTTCTTAAAACCCGTGCCGCCCATAAGTGGGACTCCTAATGGCGGACGGAGGGAGTAGTATTTTGTTACTTCGTCTATGAGTTGTGAATTCTAGGTATTTGAGCGTGAATCTTTATGTTTAATTAGTTCCAGTTTTAATATCCAAGACTTTATTTACTTGGTATAATCTTAATCGTTAATGATTCTAGTTCAATGACACGATCAATGTATGATCTTAAATGGCATACGGGGAATCAAGTTGTTAAACATGGTTACATGTTCGTATATTTTTATCAGACAATACTATATTCAAAGCTTCAAGTTTTGTTAATTGGACCACGAACAAATTTGAATTCCAGCGCACACATTTTTTACTTGCTACGTACTCCTACAATTCTATGGTTTTATGATATGAATTATATATTTGTTTCACTTTGGTGTGCCAATGTTACCAAACTTTATTTGTAAAAATAATGGATATCATATTATATTTTGGAATTAATTCACGTGTGCCTCTTTCTTTAAGGAGAAATAAAGGCGTATTGTTTTCTTAATTAAATGATTTGTCACTAATTAAATTTCAAAAAGAACTTGGCACTTTAGAGAAATATTTGCTCCGGTCCCAAGAATATGTAATATAGAGTATTGTAAGTGTAAATTATAAAGAGTGATGTTTAGAAATAAAAATTGATAACAATTGTTGCAAAGTTGTGATATATCATAGATGAATGGAGAAAATTAAGGGCAACATTAATGGTGCATGTATGTATATAGATATTATTTATATTAATATTTGTTGAATAGATACTTTTGGGAACATCTCACAATGGACTAAAGTGTCTCCAATTTAACCTTGGAACAATATTGTAGCTATTCAAACTTATTTTTACAATTGTTTTAAATTTATGGGTTAAATTGCTCCTCGATACTTAATGGAGCTTCCTCGACAATATAGCCTGCAACCAGGATTTAATATTTAGTCACAAACACAAAATTGTACTTACCTATAAAATAATAAGGATGTCCATTCTCTCATAAACATAGAGGTACACGGGACAAAATGTTCATAACAGATATAATTATGAAATACCGATCAAATATTGATAAGATTTCTTATTAATGGGGTAGTATATGACGTTTGATCCATTGTAACTTTTTCGTTGAAATTTTTAATACAATTAACATGTTTTTATCTATTTTGTCAATGTAGTTGTGCGGAAAAATTGGACCAAATTAATTAAATGACACAATATATAAATACATCTATATTCCTATTTTTTTATGAAATATAACATTAATTCGTCACAAAACTTGAACTATAATTTAAGTAGAACGGTGAAATAAAATATTGAGACTTACTTCCGCATTTTGAGTTGAGGGGGAGAGGACTATTGCACATTTTGGCGACATGAGCGACATTACGAGGGCTAAATACTTCCTCTGTATAAGTTACAAACATTTGGCAAAATTGCAAAACATTCACTTTTTTTAAACTTGTGCAACATTTTTGATCGGGTTTGATCATTTTTGGCGCTGCTATATGCATATACAATGCACAGTCCCTTATTAAATCAATCATGCCGCTAAATTGTTGTTGGCCGACGCTTGCAGGTGGAAGCGCCGCCGCGGCTGTAGCCACTTGAGCGTTCATAGTTATGATACTGGCGATCATGAGGGTTGTAGTCACCACAAAAAGGCGAGTTGAATGAATATTTGCCATGTTATATCTTGTTTGTGATTTTGTGGTATTTGATTTTTGTTGGGGTTTTATACACTTGGATTAGGCTGTATATAGTTGTAATTTGGCAATAATCAATATCTCACATTTGCATGTAAATTTTTCCTATTAGTGAACTATACATATTTGTAATTCGGCAATAATGCAATATCTCACATTTGCATGTAAAGTTTTCATATTAGTAAACTCAAGGAAGGAGAATTAAAGTGGATTTTCTTGAAAATCATTCTGAATATTTTTAATAGGGGATTTGATATTTAAGTCCTTGATAGTTAGTTACATTCTTCTTCGTTGAGCATGTGAAGAGTTGGAGTACTGAAACTTTATTGGACTACTACGTTAGTCTAGCAAAACAAGTCTAGACTATGATTGCAAAAGAAGACTCTCGCATTCAAGCAGGAAAGAACTGTTCTAATTCTACTTTGTCACGATCACACTTTGCTAAAGATAACAAAGCCTGATAAACCGTGACTAGGGGTGAGAATTAAGAAAAGTCGAATAGAGACGGAGTGGATACATTGATCAATCATATGTTTAAGAGTATCCAAAAGAGAATACTTGAATAAAATGACTCGATAGTATAAACTCGAGTCAAGGATTCATACAACACAACCTGTTAAACATCAGAGTCTTTAAGGAAAAAAGATAATTCAACTTGCTTTAAAGCACATCAGATACAACTGAGAATTTTGCATAAACACAAGACTAAGCCCACTTGGATCAACACCCTCCACTCCATCACAACTCAGCCTACACAGTGGAAATACATGCGAGACTGAGTGCGTATGAGCACTTAGTGAACACAAAACCAAAAGATACAATTATACATCGAAAATATTGTCAAGCCCATCACAGTAATACTTTGGCTTTTCTAAAAAGGTCCACCCTATCTAAATTATTCGTGAGCTAAAGTTTGATTGTGCAATCTAAGTTCTTTCTATAATTCATCATATCTGGACATCTTGTGCTAGAGAAGTGGTTACTTTCCATGTCACCGGACCGACCAACCCTTACGATGACATGCAATCCACATGTACACTAGTCCAAGTAGGGGCTCTCCCCTTGCTGGGACTTGATTTGATTTTTACTAACTTTTTGGCATAGCGCATTTGGTATAACCAAAACAGATAGGCATTACATAAAATATTTATGGCAAGATAGCATTATTTGCATAATAAATATAATCTCGAAAATACTTCATATTTTTATCCATAGTTGTATGTATGATTGAAAAGTTATCTTGTGTGTTTCCAAACTCCGCAAAATAACATTAACTCAGTTGGAGTTAAATTCTTTTGTGATGGACCTTGTCTAAAAGATAATCTATTTAACTTCGATAATCATTAAAAGCAGATAATAGGCACCTAAGGTATGCATTTCATCTTTCTCAGTGGGTTAAGCGTTAACTTTTTTCACTCTAATTAAATTGGAAGATTTAATTCTTGGTATTATTTAATAAGAGATTAATTAATTAAATAAATATGAGTATTTACTTAAATCATTTTATGCAAACTCACTTATTTAAATTAATTCAAAAGAATTTAAACCTAAGTAATTAATTTAATCCAAAGTGGGTCAAGCGTTAACTTTTTTCACTCTAATTAAATTGGAAGATTTAATTCTTGGTATTATCTAATAAGAGATTAATTAATTAAATAAATATGAGTATTTACTTAAATCATTTTATGCAAACTCACTTATTTAAATTAATTCAAAAGAATTTAAACCTAAGTAATTAATTTAATCCAAATTTAGCAATTAATTTACCTTTACCTAAGAATTAATTAATTGTAGCCCAACACTTTAAATCTCACATACTTATGTTCTTTATGGGGGTGGCTATTGAAGTACTACCATACAAGACAATTTAGTTAATTTGATATAAATAATGCCAAAAATAAAAATAAATTTACATAAATTTTGTATGTATATAATATTCTGAAATTTTAAATTTTAAAACCACAAATTAATTTTATTATTAGGTATGTTATACTATAGCAATAAAGCGAAAAAATTGGTATGAATAATTTCTGAAATTTTTTCACATTATTCGAAATACTTATGCGCAATAAAAAATTATTTTTTTCTTAAATATGTTGATGTATAATTTTTAAAATTTTAGTATTTTCCAAAATTATTGAAAAGTGATTAGTATGTGATTTATCTTAAATTAATCAAAAATTTAAAATTTAAATTAAACTTTAATGTGAAATCTTGAAAAAGTTTCGATTATAAATATTAAAAATGAGGTTCGCTTATTTGATTACAAAACAATTTGTTACGAGTAGTATTATTTTTGGTTTTGTCTTGCAAGTAAAACAAAACTAAACCCTCTTCTATCACTACTCTATATTCTGTTATTTGCCAGTATATGAATTATGGACAGTGATAAATGTATAATTTAACATTTTAAGAAAAGATTTAAACTTTTTAAATTATGGGAAAAGATTTTCTTTTCCATCATTCCATGTATATATAAATAAAACAGTAAGTCCTAAACCATGTGGGGATTTATCAGTATCATAAATCCTTCATATAATTTCTTTTTCATTGGAATAAATCCCAATGGTGAACTGACTCAAAACTATGGAAATTATGAAAAATATATTGATTCGTATTAGATTGCGGATTTGATACTTTGATATATTGTAATATTTGGGATTTAAATATAATAAGGATAGGAGGAGTAAGAGCTAAAAAATACGTGCATATTAAATTAGGGGTATTATTCTTTTCTAATTAATCGTATTTTAGTGCGTGAATGTTCATTTTCCGACGGTAGAAATTCGCAAATCTAATTCAGTACGGAAAAGGTATGTAATGATTAAGTAATTAATCCGAGTAATTATCATATTTAATTACTTTTAAATTTAAAACACAGTTACCTATTTCTTCTTCACATTTAATAAGAAAAGAATTCCAAAATGGTAAAACTGAGGTCTAAACTAAATAATAAAACCTCCACAAGAGAGAAAAGAGGTTTATGACGACAATGAGGATGGCGGTAAAGAGTTCGGAATCGTTGGAAGCCGGTGGCGGAGAAGCTGGCGCTGTGGTGGTGGTTGGAGTGAAGGTGGACTCTCGGAGTAAAGAGTTGCTAACTTGGGCGTTAGTTAAGGGGGCGCAGAGTGGCGATCGTGTTATCGCTCTGCACGTTCTCGATCCCAACGTCGGTGAGAAATTTTACAATGTCACTCTCCAATGTGTTTTTAAGCACCTAAATTTCACTTTTTTTGTGAAATACATACTATGTTTGATTCGAGTTTTCTTTTCCTTTGCTGGAATTGCCAAATATAATTAGTTTAATCGTCGCAATTTGAGGCTCTCGAAATTGCATAGCTGGATAATTGCGTTGCATTGCATTTTCGAGCTTGATATTCTAATTTGTTGCGATTTGATTTTGGGCGGAGAAGATGAATCGGATTTTCTTTCGCTGGTGAAGGCTTTTGATTCCATGCTGGCTGCTCATGAAGGTTTCTGCAACCTAAAACAGGTGTTTATGCTGTTTCTACACGTCTATATTTTCAATTTATTTTTAGAAGCGTATGCGATTTATTTTCAATCCACAGTATTGATGATATTATCAAATTTGGGCAGGTGGATTTAAAGCTCAAGGTCTGTAAAGGATCTCCAGTTCATAAAATCATTCTCCACGAAGCAAAATCATGTGGAGCAACGAGTTTAATTGTTGGTACTTCAGGAGTTGATCACAAAATTAGATCAAGGACCTCAGTTGCCAAGTATTGCTCCAGGAATCTTCAAAAAAATGTAGTATCAGTTATATGCATCAACAATGGCAAGATTGTTTTTGGTGGAGAATCAAATGCTTCATGCGTCCCGTTGCTTGGAAGAGTTGATGTCAAGCGACCACGATCAAGGAGGAAGAAATTGTCCAAAAGCCCTCTGAGTCTGCCACCCCAGAGACTCTCAACATCGTATAGCAATGAAAGTCAGAATGTTTCAATGGCTATGGTATCCGTAAAAACACGGGAAAGGCCTGAATCTAAATCAGGATGGGCAGTATTGCGCAAGTTTTTTTGTCATGGACTGATACTGCCTGAATCTTCATCTGGTAAGAAGTCATCTGTGTTGCGACGGATATTGAGTTTACCGAGTCGACTATCAGATGCAGCTATTTATCCGGATCAGAAACCGACTAGTACATCTGAATGCCTAACAAATCTGGACCCAGCAAGGGGAGATATTGTACCGTACTCAGTTGATAATAATTCTAATCTATTTTCATCTAAGATCTTCTCGGAAGAACTCAATGCTCTTACAGAGAAGTACTCAGCTACATGCCAACTGTTTAGCTACCACGAGCTCTTGTTAGCTACGAATAACTTCATACCTGGTTCGTTATGTTTCATTGGTTTGCTGATTTCCAATTCACTCTTTCTTCTCATGTGATGTATGCTATCTTTTCAGAAAATCTGATCGGAAAGGGTGGATGCAGTCGTGTTTATCGAGGCTGTCTACCAGGAGGCCAGGAATTGGCTGTCAAGATACTAAAACCATCAGAAGATACACTAAAGCAATTTGTTACAGAAATTGAAATGATTTCATCGTCCAATCACAAGAACATAATTTCCTTAGTTGGCTTCTGTTTTGAAGAGAACAAATTACTATTGGTTTATAATATTCTTTCTAGAGGGAGCCTGGCAGATAATCTCCATGGTACATGTATTTGTTTATTTCTGTATATCGTGTGCATCCTCTAGCATCACTGGATCAACTTGTAATTGTGTATCTCTTAATTACTGCTCTTACAATTAGGTGCTGAAAAGTCCAAAAACTTCTTTGGTTGGGACATGAGGTACAAGGTTGCCGTGGGAGTTGCAGAGGCGCTGGACTACTTACATAGTTCAGCCGAACCAATTATTCACAGAGATGTGAAGTCTTCAAATATTCTTCTTTCAGATGACTTTGAACCAAAGGTATTATAAAATTCAACTAGCACTCATTGCCTTGATCTGATTTCTGGTGTACTACTAATTCTGCCTACGCTTTCCCTTGCAGCTGTCGGATTTTGGCCTTGCAACTCGGGCTTCAAGTTCACATCATATGTGTACCTCAGATGTATCTGGCACATTTGGGTTAGATTTTATAGCTTTTTCTTAACATAGTTTGGCAACAGAGGATGGAGTTTAGTAATATGTTTATCTTGCAGCTACTTGGCTCCGGAATATTTTATGAATGGGAAGCTAAACGAGAAACTTGATGTCTATGCTTTTGGGGTTGTACTTCTGGAGCTATTAACGGGAAGAAAGCCGATTAATGATGGATCTCCAAAGGGCAAACAAAGCTTGGTGATGTGGGTAAGTATTCTTTTCCGAAGTCTGGATGTGATTTACTTTCTCTTAGTCGAAATGATTTTGGAATGTTTTCAGATATCAACCCATTTCTTTTCAAATTAGCACCTCCAGAACGATTTCTTAGTTTCTAGTTAATCGAGAAAGGACAAGCACGACTGATGTGGCTGTACTTAAACTGTTTCAATTCAGGCAAAAGACATTCTGAAGAATGGGAAAATCTCAGAACTCCAAGACCCAGAGTTGGTTGATGCTTATGACCAAGAACAATTTGATATTATGGTCTCAGCTGCAACCTTGTGCACCAGACACGCGCCACAATCTCGTCCTGAAATCAGCCTCGTAAGTAGTAGCAACTGGAGTTTTTTTCTGCTAAAAATGGTTATATCCGGTTATGATTCTTTACACTGTCTGCGCGGCTCAAAACAGGTCCTCAAACTTCTTCAAGGTGATCCAGCAGTGGGCGAGTGGGCTAGGCAGGAAACCGAGACTTGTGAGGACTTAAATATGATCTATAACGAACAATCCGCTACAGAGATCCAGTCCTTCATAAACCTCGCTTTGCATGATTTAGAAGATGATTCCACCTCCTCTATCAGCACCGAGCTGAACATATCCGTGGAGGATTATTTGGGGAGTCGTTGGAGCCGTTCATCAAGCTTCAGTTGAAATGTACAGCATAAACAGGTTGATTCGACCATGTACATAGATACAGAGGCTTCATTTGTTAGAGGTATTGGATGAGATGATCCAAATGGGTTTCGACCCAATAAACAAAAATTTTCAAAGGACGCATTATGGTGGAATCGAACCCGAGACCTTTGGCCTCAAGCACTAATCACTCATATAGTGTTTAGCGTAGCCAAATTTTCAGGTCTCTTTCTTCGTACAGCAAAAGTTGGTCGACTGCGTGAAGGATTGCCAAACTAATGCAGTTAAATGGGTATAATTCTCAGACACAGGTACTACTTACTGAGTAGATGTAAGTTGTTTGTTGTGTTTAGGCTAGAACTTGTCTACATTTTAAATATACAGTTAGTTAGGATTTGTGAATCTTTAGTTGTTAGAATCTTATATTGATGATTACTAGAAATTAATTAGGGTTTATGGTTGTATGCTTGTTTGTGTTGTGGAATCTGATTCTGTTTTTAAGGTTGTTTGTCCTTTTGCTACCTAATGTTTGATAGGGACCATATGACTTTAAAGTGTTGGTGATTAAAGTTTTTGTCGTTTGAGGGTAGTGTCCCAAGTGGACGATCCAAGAATATAAATGAAAGGGGGCAAAATTATATGTACAGATAATTTGAGAATTTAAGAAGGAACAAATATAAAGAAATTTTATAAATTTTGCAAAATTATTAAATAAAATAGTATATATTAATATATTTGAGGAGGGGCATTTGCCCCACCTAGTAATACACTACATCCGTCCCTTCCCAACTAATGCCCCCTTTTTAATTTTTATGACAAATAATCCACTACCTTCTTCGCATGCACAACTAAAAATGGGTCAACGCAACTTGAATCATTCACAAAATATTATTGACAACTAAAAATGGATCAATGCAACTTGAATCATTCACAAAATCTTACTCAATAAGTTGCTAAATTTTTGTGAATGAAAGGTGTTGAGAGAATAAATGTCGTTCAAAATTTTCATTACATCTGGCATGAAAGACTGATTAAAATTAGTTATGTTACATATCTCAGTGTCTCATTGTCCTGGGCCGAAAATGGCTAGTTTTCAATCAAATTAATTATGCATATAATGAATCGATCAATTAGTGGCTAAATTCTATAAATGGGGTTGTCTGGAAAAATGCTTCCATCAATAGGTGGTTTTTTTTTATTTCTGAGAATGGGTGTTACGCATTCTTAGAATGCGTGTTTAAATACGCATTCTCAGAATGCGTATTTAAACACGCATTCTAAGAATGCGCAACTAAGTGATTTCGGCAGTCAAAACAGAAAGTCAACAATTCAAACTTAAAAACGCATTCTAAGAATGCGTATTTCAAATACGCATTCTTAGAATGCGTATTTGACCTGAATATAATTGGGCTTCCAGAACAGAATCGGGCAGAAGCATTCTGCCCTTTGCGCGAACTCCAGCCTCCTTGCCCGCGAATCTCTTCCAAGAATGCCACATTTCCGTCCGATTCTTGCATAAATCGCCCAAATTCATCTAATTGTTTCTCCCTCAAGGTAAGTTACATGCTTTCTTCTTAATTTAGCATTATATCCATAGTTTGTGGTGAAAATTGTGATTCTAGGGTTTGTGGCTAAAAAAAAAATTTAGGTTGTTGGTATAAATTGTATGTTCAATGTTTGTTATTAAATACTAAGATTTGGTAAGTAGTGTCTTTTGAATTGTTAATTCGTAAGATTTGGTATATAGTTTATTTTTAATTATTTAAATTTTGAGATAAAGTTGTGTATGTATTGCAGGATTATGGACACAGAATCTATTTGTGTCCTTTTATATTGGGATGGAAGAATAGTACAAATTGGAGGAATTGGTTTGTCTTATGAGCCACCCGTGGCAAATGCATATCTTGTCTTAGATGAGTTTCTTCCATATAATGAGTTGGTTAGCAGAATATGTGATTGCATTGGAATCAATGTGAGTGAGTATATGATTAGTTTGACATGGAAACGTGCAATTCAAGTGGGTAATGGATATCACTTTGTGGGCGTTCGACTTTGCGATGCATATATGAGGGATATGTTTGCAACAGCTATTCAATCAGGTCAAATTGAGTTATTTGTTGACTATCAAGCTAATTTAGCACAACAACGTACTCCACATACGGTCGTTGTCTATCAATCTAGAAGGGGACAACGAGAAGTTCAAGATAGAGTACAATATGATGATGGGCCATCTGGACATAATGAAGTTAGTCGCGATCCGGATAATGTTGGTGATGATGGGTATGGTTTTGGGGATGATGGGCCTGGCTTTGGGGATGGTGGGTCTCGTTTTGGGGATGGGGGACTATCTCCCCATAATGAAGTTAGTGACGATTCTGAATCTGAAGACCTTGTGTCAGAAAAATCAACAACCCCACCTGAATTGAGTGAAGAATCAGAAGCAAACCAAGATGCATCCGACAATGAGACATTGAATGTGCCTCGTAGGTACGTCCCAGTAGTCCCGCCAAGTGAGCAGGAGTATGAGCATCCAGGGTTATCTTATTTTCGTACTCTACCGACGACAGAAGGTAACTACTATGAAAGTAACCATGATGATTCCGAATCTAGCAGTTGGTTTTGGGATGAGAAGAATCCTACACGGATTGGGTTAGGAACCAAATTTGATACCAAGCTACAATTGAAGACTGCTGTTACTTTGTGGCATTTGGAGTCATCCACAAAAGAATACTACGTGGTGGAAAGTAAACCAACAAAGTGGAATGTGGAATGCAAAACTCTGAAGCCACCCAAAGAGTCGGAGAGCACGAGCTCAAATAGGAGACGACACAATCAAACAGGTTGTATTTGGAAACTTCGGGCAATATTGAGGAAGCACGACCGCAAATGGGAAATCAGACAATGGACTGATAGACACACTTGTGTAGGTAATCCCAACTCCAAGGACCACGCCAACGTCTCATCAGATATGGTGGCTTTGTGTGTTAAGCATCATATTCTAAAGGACCCCGGGTATACACCTAATTCCATTATTGAGGATGTGAAGCAAAAGTATCATGTTGAAATATCCTACAAGAAAGCATGGTATGCCCGGAGGATGGCTATAGAGCTTGCTTTTGGTGGATGGGAGTCATCATTCGAAGATTTGCCTAGTTATATGATTGAGTTGCAGAAGCGCACCCGTGGAACAATTGTTGAGTGGCATCATGATGAACGACATAGTACCGAGACACGGAAGTTTTTCAAGTATGTATTTTGGGCATTCGGGCCGTGTGTGGAGGCTTTTCAGCTTTGCAAGCCAGTGCTAGCAGTTGACGGAACTCATTTGCGGGGCAGACTCAAAGGTAAACTTCTTTGCGCTGTTGGATTTGATGCAAACAAGAAGTGTTTACCTGTTGCTTATGCAATTGTTGATAATGAAACAAGTGATAGTTGGAATTGGTTTATGAAGTTAATCAAACTTCATGTTATGAAAGGCGATAGAGATGTTTGCATTATATCTGATAGACACCCAGGAATGTTGAATGCAATGGAGTCTGATATATGGGAACAACCACCCCGAGGAATACACCGATTTTGCTTAGTACATGTACGGAAAAATGTGTTGCAGCATCACAAGGGTGTGAGGGTGAAGGGTCTAGTGTGGAAAATGGGGATAGCCACAAAGGTGAGAAAATATTTCAGGAAAAGACGCCACCTAGGAAATGTTAGCCCAGAGGCAGTTGAGTACCTTGGGCGTATTGATGCAGAGCAATGGACAATGGCATACGACAAAGGTCGTAGATGGGGTGAAGCAACGACGAACATGGTAGAGGTATATAACAACGTCTTGAAAGGAGCCAGAGATCTACCTATTAGGGCTTGTATCGATTTAACATTTTGGAGAACAATTAAGTGGTTTCAGACAAGATCAACAGAAGCGGCACAATGCCAAACTGAGTTGACTCCGTGGGCGCATGACAAATTGACTGAAAATGATGCAAGAGGCCGAAAACATGTGGTTAGACGAGTCAACACTCTGGAGGGCAGGTATGATGTCTTATCGGAGGCACGATCCAAAGGGAAGGGTGGAAACTCTTATGAGGTCAAGTATTTGAGAAAAAAGTGTAGTTGTGGGAAATGGCAGATGTGGAGGTTGCCTTGTTCTCACGCTGCGGCAGTTGCCAGAGATCGAGGAGATAACATTCTACGCCTTGTGAGTAAGAACTATTTGAAGTCAAATTGGGTGAAACAATATTCTTTTGGTTTTCGTTCACTTAGGCACCAGGACTATTGGGAGATACCACCATGGACATTGGAGTGTTCAGTAGGGCAATTTGTTCCTCGTTCCCGCGGTCGGTATAGAAAAGCAAGAATACAGAACCAGATGGACGAAAATGAACCTGATCAACCCAGGCGACAGAGGAGTTGCAAGATCTGTAGACAAGTAGGGCATGACAGGCGTAACTGCACAACGGGGAGCACTGTGTGATTTAGTTGGACATTATTTACTACTATTTTGATTTGGTTTGTAACTAGACATTATTTACTAGTATTTGATGTTGTTGGTTTGTAACTTACTACTCCCTCCGTCCCAGAGAAGTTGGCACACTTTCCTTTTTAGTTTGTCCCACAAAAGATGTCACATTTCCCTTTTTGGAAAAAGTTCTCTCTCACATGAATATAAAAATTATATTTTCTCTCTCCATTTAACACACAAAACAAAACCTCCTAAAATCTCGTGCCATTTTCAAAGTATGCCAACTTCTCTGGGACGGAGGGAGTACTATTATTTTGATTTAGTTGGACTTTATTTACTACTATTTTGATTTAGTTGGACTTTATTTACTACTATTTTCATTTAGTTGGACTTTATTTACTACTAGACTTTATTTACTACTATTTTGATTTAGTTGGACTTTATTTACTACTATTTTCATTTAGTTGGACTTTATTTACTACTAGACTTTATTTACTACTATTTTCATTTAGTTGGACTTTATTTACTACTATTTTGATTTAGTTGGACTTTATTTACTACTATTTTCATTTAGTTTGTAACTAGACATTATTTACTATGGAAGAATGGATTAAAAATTACATAAAATGTAGTTAAGTTGAATATCACAAATGTTTGCATCTAACAAACAACCACAAACTACTTGTAAGTACTTGGTGTAAACTTGATGGCAGCTACCCCTTTGGATGTATGCGAGGATGTTCTCCTAGTAAAGAATCTTGTTATATTCCGTGTCAATCCTCGTGTGGAGAGTGAAGAACTAGAAGCTGGCCCAGAAGCCGCCCCAGACTCATGACGAGCCTTTGTGCGTGACTCGCGCCAAGCTGTCTCACGTGCCTCATTGTCCTCAGCATCATCATTCACTTCAGCTTCATCCTCCTCAGCATCATCATCCTCCTCAGCCTCAACCTCCTCCTGTGTTTGTAATCTTACTCCAAAATATTCATCAAGGTTAACTTCAGAATAATATTCGTCACCCATCATCTGTGAACTTGATCCAGCATGCCAAGAAGCACGCGGTGGGTCACTGCATCCTCCGCCCATCTGCGAGAAACCTACATCCCGCCTATACCCTGGACCGCCAATACGGACACCAGGCCGTCCTTCGCGCCTAGCGTTGTGAATGATTGGTCTTGTAGTGTCAATCGCTGATCGCTGGGTAGGCACAAAATCAAGACGTTCAGTCTCCCCACATATTGTCATACAAGTCGACACCATGTTTAGAGCACGTTGGATGTCCTGATGATATGCCGTCTCAGATCCGCTAAGGCAGTGATACACATTGACCAACGTCTCCAACTGCACAGAAAAAAGACATTATTCTACTGATAATGCACTATAAAAACGACAAAAAAAAAATAAATATTACCATCATCGTATGTGTAGAGGCAGTCTCATGGATGCCTGGCTGGCCATGGATGCCGGGTCTAGTAATGTAAGTCACAGTGATTTTCCGAAACCAATTCATGTAGTCAGTATTCGAGGCATGTGGATACACCTGTTGTTCTATTTCTCCCCGGTTCCTCCAATACTGAACGTAGTAAGCATGATGAGTTAGCCAGTTTACGGATGACTTACCTCGTCTTGTACTTTCCCATCTCTCATAATTGTGGAATTGAGTCTCATTAAGAAAAATATGTTGGGGGTTTCCAAACTGTCGTGCAACTCGATGACCCAAATACGGCTCCACAATATGATAGCAAATGAGGTAGTTAGTGCACGCCCAAACATCCATCCCACGCGTGCACTCCTCTGGTAGAGGACGACGATCCAAATACGGCTCCCAAATAAACTGAAAAAAAAGGTTAAAGGGTTAAAAAAAGAAAAATATTCAACAAAGAAGATTACGAAATATTTTAAAAGTGACACCTGATTGTCGTGCAAATGAGCCAATTGTTCCCTATAATAACTTTGAACATGTTGCGGGGCTCTACCCACATTCAATCGCCCCCTCCACCTAATAATTCCAAAAAATTTAAAAATATTATAAACACGTGATATAGATAACTTAATGACATAGAATAAAGATGTAACCTACATTATTCCACATGGTGTCGTACCATCATACTCAACCCTATCAACTATCTCGGGTCGAATATTGGGTATCCTCTCCCAAGCCCACATCTGTAGAAGGGCCAATGGGCCACCGATATTTTTCTGCTTTTGACACGAAGCTTCACAAAGGTAGTGATATAAAGTGGCAAGCGCTGTTGCACCCCAACTAAGTTGTGAACACTGATTCTCGTCATCTAGTAATAGAATGTGGTGGAAGGGAATTTTTCTCCCCGAAGTGTCTGGGAGGATCAAACAACCTAGTAGGAGTAGCACAAATATACGTGCATGCTGCATGTAATAATACTCGGGTAGATCGTCGTCAAGACGGTGTCTAACAACATCCTTCAGTGTAGTGGCATTAAATCCCCCCAACTTCAATTCAGCTTGACTAGGTTCTATACCTAAAAGCGACAAACACGTATCCACCCAGTACTCTCTCGTGTGGTTCACTTGTGTAAGGATAACTGGTTCACATCAACCCTTAAACCCCAAAGCATCTCGACATCTTGAAGGGTCACTGTAGCTTCACCAACTGGAAGGTGAAACGTGTGTGTCTCGGGACGCCACCTCTCAATTAATGCCCCAATAAGTGAAGCGTCCAACATTTTTGGCTTTCCACAACGGTACACGCCACCAAAACCCATCCGCTCTAGATGCCCCAAACACTTGGTCATGCATTGGAGCTTGAAAAATGTTATTATCCAATTTGCGTGGTTGAAAGGTGTCGGTATCATTCCCAGAGATTATACTTTCAGTTATATGATACGGTTGCAAGTAAAGTACGCTCGGGTCTTCGGGACCACAATACAAAGGGGACGGTCCAGTTGATGATGATGCCATT
>NC_062970.1:17980630-18031393 GCF_023119035.1 Salvia hispanica
CCTCCATTTTTAAAAATGAAAATTTTAGAACTTGCATAAATTTTAATGTAAAATTAGTAAAAGAGGAAGATAAAATTGATAAATAAGAAGAATGAAGAAAAAGAATAGTCAAATTAGTGATTATAGATTGTGGGGCTATTTTTTAAAATGGAAAATTTTTATTTTTAGGAAACTGATAAAAAAAAATCTACTTTTAGGTATTATGTTGTCCAATTCTTTATTAGTATTAATTTATTTTAATTCAACTAAAATAGAGTGGGTTATCAATTGAAAATGATAATTGAAACACAAAAATCCAAAACTTGGCGAAACCACTCCTTAAATTTCTCATATCAATCGGCCCAAATTTGATTCTCGATAACCTCTTCTTTCTTTTTGTCTTTTTTTCCTTTTTTTTTTTTCTTTTTTTCTTTTTTTCTTTTTTTTCATTTTTTGATTTTCCCTTGCGTTTCTTTTCTTTTCCTTTCCTTTTCTTCCTATGGTTTTGTAACCTTTTCATAACACACATGGTAAGATCTCCACGTTCCTAATCACCAGAAACTTCCCTCCTTCGGTTGCTTCCCCATTAATCATTACAAAACACCACCCGGATATTCCATCTCCGATGCTGCTCACAATCACCATCACTACCGATCCCCAATGAACAATCCCTTTTACATCTCCACACTTTTCCGGATTTCTCTCTCGTGAACGATTTGTGGCAATGGGGATGGCGTCGGAGATTGACAGGAAGAGGAAATTTCTGCTAGGGATTGGGTATTTCGTGCAGGGGTTGAGGTGTTTCCCATGGATGGGGGTGAATTTCTTCCTCAAGGATGGGATGAGAGTCGCTCCCGCCACTCTTCAGATCCTTCAGAATTCCGCTAATTTGCCTATGGTTGCTAAACCCTTGTACGGTATTCTCTCCGATTGCGTCTACGTCTTCGCCGAGCACCGTATCCCCTACATAGCCTTTGGAGGTATCCAAATTAATTTCCCCCAATTCATTTCTTTCAATACAAATTACCTAGAATTACAAGCAGGATATTTTCACTTAGTGTGAATTGTGAGAAGGCTAATACTACTACTGTTGAATTGAAGCGTCAATGAGAGTTCAATTTTTGAGATTATGGTCAACTTCTTTTTAACAGGAATATAGGGTATTGGTTTGGTGCTTGTTCTCCTTCATACTCACTTATGCTGACAATATGAGCCAATTGAGTCAAGCCTATGTTTTATTCAGCATACTAGTGTGAATTTGATGAAATTTTATGTTTTGTGTCTTGGTCCAAGGATACTCAACGTTCATGTTGTTTGTTTGTTCATGGCTGTTTAAATAGCCTAATGCCTGCTATGAGGCGATACTTCTTAGTTCACTGATATGCTGTCGAATGTTACGACTAGAATGCCAACCTTTTGAGAAAATTGGAATTGATAGAAGACTAGGAGTTACATGCCCTTTCTCAAAAATTTGTTCCCTCTCCCCTCTTTCCTAGGATGAGGTGTTGGGGAGTGTGGATACCCTTGATTAGTTTTGACACTGAATTCACGACATGAATTATTGTTTTTCTGACGGAGTGATGAATATTTTGCAGCATTCCTACAGGCAATCTCATGGATGGCAATTGCAATCTTTGCAACTTCAGGCATCTCCTTCATGTCGATTACATTTTATCTCCTTCTCGGGAATTTGGGCGCTTCTATAGTTGAGGTTGCAAACGATGCCATGGTGGCAGAAACTGCGAAACAACCCACTACTTCCAAAAATACCAAATCCTCTTCATCTGGTGGCGGCCTGCAGTCGTTTGTCTGGATGGCCTCATCGATAGGTGGAGTTCTGGGAAATCTTGTAGGCGGTATTGTTATTGATCGATTTGCCCCACGGATGATGTTTCTAATCTATGGCATTCTCCTTTCGATTCAATTCTTGATAACCGCACTAATCCGAGAGAGCAGTCTAGCCTTACCAAAGAGTTCATCCCTAGGTTTTAGGAAGCAATTATCCGAACTCTCTGCTGCGCTCAAGAAGCCGGACCTTTTGTATGCAATCATCTGGTTTTCTTTTTCCTATGCTGTGATCCCAGCCTTAACAGGCACCATGTTCTTCTACCAAACTCAACATTTGAAGATTGAGTCATCACTACTTGGGATATCAAAGGTGGTGGGTCAAGCCGCAATGCTTCTATGGGGTGTTGTTTACAATAACTACCTCAAGTCAGTTTCATCTAGGAAACTGATCATTGCTGTTCAGGGGACCATGGTCTTTTTCATGCTGTCAGATTATCTTTTCGTGAAGGGGTTCTATCAGAACCTTGGTCTTCCAGACTCTTTATACGTTATCATACTCTCCAGCTTGCTCGAGGTCCTCTACTTCTTCAAGATTCTACCCTTCAGCGTTCTGATGGCGCAGCTTTGCCCACCGGGCTGTGAGGGCTCCATAATGGCGTTTGTCATGTCCGCCATCGCGCTTGCCTTCATAGTGAGTGGCTACCTAGGCGTCGCCCTCGCCTCCTATTTCAGGGTAAATGGAGATGATTTCTCGGGCCTGCCAGAAGCTCTTCTGGTGCAGGCAGCATGCACGCTCGTTCCCATCTTCTGGGCGTCGTGTGTTCCACTAGACAAGGAGGCCAAAGAAAAGCCGAAGGAGAACTAGACGATCGCTTGCCAGGTTTTGTAATACCTCTGTTTATGTCTTATTTGGTTCTCTTAGATTTATATGCCATTAATGTAATCTCAAGCTTAGTAGGTATAAATTTTTCAATAGAATATATATTTATTTTACTGAATTGTGGAACTTTGATTTTATTAGTGGTAATAAAGCAAGAAAATTTATTCTCCTCATTTCATTTCAATATTATAAAAAAGCTAAAGAAAACAACCCAACATTAGCAGAAGCAGATCCTTTCAAAAGTGATTGACAGAGACATTGTATTGGACAGTAGCATCTCCTGTCTTGGCATCAAACCAAACGGTATGTGCCAAAGCATACCCTCTTGCAAACCTAAACAGCCCGCTCCCGCCTACGATCGGCATCTCTCTCACGTTGTCCATCACGTGGTTCCGCCCGAGCATGCTCAAACTGCTCCCATTGTACTTCCCTTGCGTGAAGCAGAAGTTCACCACCATCAGCAGCCCCAGATCATTCTGAGTCGCCACCGAGTACATCCCCTGCGCCCGGCCGATGATCTCCGAGCCGCGATCCGCGCTTCGGGTGAGTGCATCGTCGATCATGTATGTAGCTCCGAACCCCAACCCTTTGCCGGCGATGATTTGCACGGCGGTCGGATTCCTCCCGCCTGGCCGGTCCTGGAAGTAGAAGTGAAGGTGGCTGGTTTTCTCCGTACGCGTCGCAACTAAGGTTTCGACGAAGTCGTCCTCGAGTGAGGAAATTGTTGAGAGTGAGAGAAGTATGAAGTTGAGGATGAAGAGAGTGCAAGTATAGGAAGAGGCCATCTTGGATATGCTTTCATCAAGTGCTTTGGCCAAGGGATTTATATAATAGACGAAGATTGCTTTTGATTTTGGTTTGCTTAGTTAAATATATATTGCAAGAAAGCTACTCATTGCAAATTTGCACGCATGCCGTCGAAATTGAATTGCTTGCTTTCTATTCGAGTAAAGATGTGTCATATGTTTCTATATTTAAGGAGACAGTAAACCTACTGAAGATTATTGTATTTTATTTGTGCAACTACGTAAAAGGTAAAAGTTGTTGCCCCCTAAAAATTCAAAGTGGAAGAGTACAATTAAGAATTCAATACTTAAAAACAAAGGATTCAGCAATTACAGGCTAGCTTTGTGGAAATGATGATTGTCACATAAATTCCTCACCTCACTCTGCTCTGTCGATCAAAAAGGGGGGGCTGAGCTAGCAAATATTGCAATATACAGATTTGATCGAATACTAGAAATTAAGTATATGCGGAATAGTAACATAAGTATAACTTAGCTATACTATTAATCGAAAGATTTATTGCAAGAAGAAAGATATGAGAGACTATGACGTAAGTCATAAGACCATCTCCAATGGTACACTAAAACCTAAAATGAGATATATAATTGCTCCAACAGTACTTAAAAAAATAGTATTTTTGGTTTTTGAGAAAAAAATATAGTATGTCTTTAGGTTTATGCTAAATCAAAACTAAAAGCTTTTTTAAATATTGTGAGTAAAAAGGGTATAAATATGGAGAATATTTTTTTAAATTTAAATTTAGTGTAAATGGCCGGAGATGCTCTAAGTTTGCAATAAGAAAGAATTTGATTTCATAAATATAATATCACGCAATTATTAGAAATATGAATTTTTTACACAAATTTCAAAATTTACAATGATACGAAGTGAGGGGTGTCAATTTCCAATGACGGCAAATTCCGGCTAATTTAAAATGATACGGAGTGTGATGGCAAAGTTTTCATGACGTGAAAATGAGATAACAAAATTAAAGCGGATTTAGTAAGTCTACAAATTAAATCAATATCGTTTTAATATCAAAATTAAAAAAATAATGGATATGGGATGGCATTCGTCTTCTCCAAATTTCATAAACAAAACTAAAATATAGAAATATTGTACCCAAGGTTTTTTTTATTTTGAATCATAAAATACGAGTTTTTGGGTTATTTCACGTTAAAATGTCAAATATTTTAGCTTTTAATAGATCCACAAAATCGTCTACATTCCGTACTACCCAATTTTATAAAGAGTGAACTGCATAAACGGGCCCTAACTTTTCAGCTTGTTGCACCAGAGATCCCTAACAAAAAAAAAATCTCATCACAGGGATCTAACAAAATATACAATCACAAACCACGTTTTTTCGGACGATAACACCCTTAGGCCCTTATAGGGCATTCTCATCTAATTGCTCCAGCATGCTCTGACGCAGCCTCTGCAACATAAAATACGAGTATTCAAGCTATTTAATTCACATTAAAAGAGATTTTAACCCGAAATAGATACAAAATCGTCATCTCTATTGCCTTTTTCCACTCTCTTCCCTTCTTATCTTAGACCATCTCCAACCGTACGCTAAAACTCATTTTTGGTGTAGATAATTTCTCCAACCATACACCAAACTCAAACTCATTTTTGGGGTTTTCAATGAAATAACACCAAATATGGTGTTTACTCCAAAATTTTGTTAGAGAAATACTAAAAAATGGTGTAAACTTAGGTCATCTCCAACCATTTACACCAAACTCAAACCCATTTTTGAGTTTGGGTCACACCAAAAAGTAGTTTTACTCCAATCATTTACTCTAAACTCAAACCCAAAAGAATATTCCATATTTATATTCTTTTTATACCTTTTTCAATTATACCTACATGTTTACTTAAATTACATATTAGTCCCACAATATTTTATTAATAATTTATGTAACTTAAATAATTATACAAATTTTTTTTATTAATATATTTATATATTAAATATACTTTATATTAAAAAAAATTACACTACTTTTAAAATTAAATACACTAAACTTGCAATAATAAAATTCAAATATAAATTGAAACTCATTTAAATATATCGCAATTACATAAAACATATCAAAATAAACATAAAAAATAGCTATAATTCAAGACTCGAAATTTGTGTATTGTTCCCACAAATGATCAACTAGCGCATTTTGAAGTTCCAGATAAGCACTTTTATTTCTTATTGCGTCATATCAGGTCATATACTCTTGAAATAATAACAAGATTTTTTTAGCAATATTCGTTCCTATTTAGTAAATTTATTAGTTATTATTTGTAAAAAAATATAATTTATTATAATATGGTCAGCTTGATAATTTCTATTTAATTATTTTTATTAGAAAAATATATGTAAATTCCGTGAACAAATTGTGTCTAAATTATGTTGCTGATAGTTTGAATCAACTATCAAGTACTAGTACTAGTACACAAATTGACAGTATACAAATTGGCCGCCGGCTGATTCAACTATCAAATTAATAATAAGGACTATTATGCAATATTTAAAGTTTTTTGCAGTAGATACTCAATTTTGGTGTTCACTTCAAATTTGATGTTGTTTGATTAAAAAACCCAAAAATGGGTATGGGTATGGAGTATGGTTGGAGCACATTTTTACACCAAAAATGGGATTTGGTGTATGGTTGGAGGTGGTCTTAAAGATGGTGTAAATGGTTGGAGTAAAACTACTTTTTGGTGTGACATATACTCAAAAATGGATTTGGGTTTGGAGTCAATGGTTGGAGATGGCCTTAGAAAGTGTATACGCATGCAAACTTTTGTTACTCCTTCCATCCCATTTTAGGAGATTCGATTTTCTATTTTAGTTTGTCTCACATTAGGAGTCCCGATTAAAATATTCCATAAATATTAATAAGCCGCTAACATTTTATTATAAAACTAATATATAAAAATAAGACTCGTATTTCACTATTTTTTTCATCAATTTTTCTTTACATTTCTAAAAATTCGTATTGGACTCCGTTAGGATTTAGGATTCTTACAAAACAGGAGAATTTCGAGAATATTTATATTTGGACTATAAAGTAACCAAATAACGTTAATAACACAAGCATCGCATATTTTTCGTTTACAACTTATATGTGCATGAATTAATAACACGACTTTAAGTCTTACACGAGTGATCTACGTTGGAGCTGTGAATTATATATTTTAAAAATCATACCACATAAATATATATAAAATAAGAAATCGAAAAATAAAGTTTTCTTTACACAAACCCTGTACATCTTTTTATCATTGCTATATATCAACATCTTACATATTTCCGTCAAAATAGTCCTAGTATGTACTAGAATCAGTGGCGGAGCCAGGAATTTTGTGATGGGGGCCTAAGAAGAAATTTTTTTTAGCTCTATTACCATTAATAGTTACATGTATCTCTTGATGGTTTTAGTTTGCCATCAAAATTAATCACAAGAAGACTTTTTTGATGTTTTTGTCATAGAGATCTTAAAAATAACGGGATGTTTGTAGATATGTACTACTATTACTTAAAAATTAAATGCACATCAAGCAAATTTAATCTAATCAAGAACAATTGATATAAATACTTTGTGATGTCCTTAAAAAAGAATTCTACCTGCTATTAAATAAGTTTTTCATAAGTAAAGCAAAACAGTTGAATTATAGATACTAGAAAATTTTGATAAAACTATTAATTATATTATAATACTAATAAAAAAACTAGTTTAAAATACAATATTGTATAATATAGTATATTACATTATTTACAAGTTATTGAACAAATAACATCCTCTCAAACTATAATCTTTAAAAGTCATTTATTAAATATAACATATCTCTTAAAAGTGATTTAACAATAAAAGTTATTGAGTAAATATAGCAATCTCTAAAATATAATTTGACAACAAATAAATTAGAATAACAGTGGGTAAATATTTAAAAATAACCTCTAAAAGAACATTGGGTAAATATTGCACATAGGGAATGATGATTTGACAAGTACGCAATAGGCTAATACTGATACTGAAAAAGTTTTAGCCGCAGCAGAGAGTCGAACTCTACACCACCGTGAAAGTAAGATCCAAAGCCTAGATCACTTGCCATCTGCGCTATAATAATTTTAAGGAATATTTCTGAATATATATATTATAGGAAAACTCTAATGGCTGGGGGGCAAAAGGGCCCCCATGCCCCACCATAGCTCCGCCTCTGTATGGAATATAGTGATATAATAATTCTAAAAATGTGTAGGTTTAAATCCCATAGTTAGATGAAGAGTGAACTGCATAAAAGGGTCCTAATTTTTTAACTTGTTGCATCGGAGACTCCTAACAAAAAAAAATCTCATCACAGGTATCTAACAAAATACATAATCACAAACCTTGTGTTTTTTGCCAATTTTCTGACGAAAATGTCCAAATGGGTTGAAGGGCAATTTAGTCTCACTATCCCCCAAACCTAAACAACCCTGCACACTACTCTGGCAGTACTACACTATCTACAAGTGATTTGTCAAATCATAGAGGATTTTGTTTCCACTTTTCTATGATGAGTACCTGCAACTAGGGGTGTCGAAACGGGTACCCGCGGGTACCCGCACCCGACGAGTCGGGTACCCGCACCCGACTTTGGCCGAAAACTTTGTCCCGATACCCGTCCCGCAGTGAGTCGGGTATTACCCGATACCCGAGTCGGGTATCCCGCACCCGACACCGCGGGTACCCGACCCGAAGCCAATTTTTTTTTTTCCAAATCTTCTTTTTTTATTTATTTGTATAGTTTATAATACAAAATACTACTTGTTGAATGTTGTAGATTCTCACTTTAACCCTTTAACTTTATTAATTAATTTTGCTGAGAATTGAGATGAAGCATGTAATGTAATTGTAATATTTGATTCTCTGCCTTCGTGTGTTTCCAAAATTTTAAGTTAAAATGCTTAATTTCTCCTTCTATATTGTTTACATACTGTAAATAAGGAATTAGAAACTTATATTTTTTTAAAAAAAATTGAAATATCTGCTTCAAATTTTCATGTTACAAATTACCACCTGTAAATATGTAAATTCAAATTCAATTACAATGCCAAAAAATCCAAACTCCTAAATTCATATCACCATTCAAAAAACTAAATATGAAAAATTAACAAAGTAACCAACAATGTCTCACTTTCATCAAAAGTAGTAAATAATTATAACCAAAAGTCACCAAATATTAAAATTAAAAATAAAAAATTATAAAATATTAATATACATATCGGGTATGTCGGGACTAACGGGTTACCCGAGCGGGTATCGGGTATACCCGATACCCGCAAAATCCAAAATAGTCATACCCGATCCCGCCCCGTTACCCGACTCCATCGGGTATCGGGTATCCGTTACCCGATGGGTATCGGGTCGGGTTCGGGAATTACCCGTTACCCGCTACCCGTTTCGACACCCCTACCTACAACTATAAAATAACTAATACTCAATAAATTATTTAATAAATTATATCACAAATCACACAAAATAAATAATTAATACTAATAATTTATATAAAATAAACTAAATATCAACTAATTTTTTGAACTAATTATTTAATAAAACTATGCATCATTATATTTATACATATAATAATTAATTAGCCTATACCATTAATTTTTATTTAGTTTAATTAGCCCATCCCATTAATTAGCCCATACCATTAAATATTTAGCCCATGTCAAATATATTTTAAACCTAATTTACTCTCTCTCTCTCCCAGAGCGCCGATCTTCTTCTTCCCCTTCTCTCCCCTTCTCAGATTTTTCGTTGTCTGCTCTGCATCTCAAATTTCCTCCACAACTTCTTCAACCATCTACAACTCTCCAAAATCACTGCATCTTTGCCGTAACATTGTTCCAAAAACGCAAAAAAGGACGATTTGGGATGCGTTTTTAGAGTATGATTGGAGGTGTTTTCCACTGCAAATTTCCGTTTTTCAGCATCGTTGGAGATGCCCTTAGCCAGCAGATCGAAGTAATCTCGGGCAAACATACCATAATTGATGGTGTCAGTAGCCTCGGAAATTCTATCAAGAGTCGAGTTGGATGGGAGCAGCGAAGCACTCGCAACACAGTTCTTCGTAGCCGCTTTACTCTCCATAGAAAGAGGAAGAGACGAGTCGGGTGGGGGCAGCGAAGCACTAGTAGTAGAGTTCTCCATAACCGCCTTACTCTCCACAGAAAAGAGGTAGAAATTGAATGAGGAGTGAAAACCTTGAAAATGGAGTGATGGAGTGGAGTGAGATAAGAGAAAGAAAAGAGTGAAAGTGAATTAGAGGAAAGAGAAAGAGAAGTCTTTTAATGTTTATAAAATAACAATGCAAGTGAATTGGAGGGAAGAGAAAGAGAAGACATGACATTTTGGGTCATATCATTAGTAGGTGTCAGCCACAGTGCTGGAGCAATTAGACAAGAATGCCCTTTAAGGGCCTAAGGGTGTTATCGTCCGAAAAACGTGGTTTGTGATTGTATGTTTTGTAAGATCCATGTGGTGAGATTTTTTTTTGTTAGGGATCTCCGGTGCAACAAACCGAAAAGTTAGGGCCCTTTTATGCAGTTCACTCTTAGATGAAAAAGTTTGTGCTATACATATCCTATTTTTATAACCATAGTATTAATGTAATAATAATTGTGAGTAGAATATGTGGTCCACTTACCAAAAATAATTAAACAAAATGAGATAATTACGAAATATAAAAATATTATTATTTCCGTCCTCCAAATTTTGACACAATTTACTAGTATTTCAGTCCGTCCCTGAAAATTTGACACACTTCAATTTTTACCATTTTTGGTAGTGGACTCATATTCCACTAACTCATTCCTACTCACATTTTATTATAAAACTAATACTTTAAAAGTAGGATTCATATCCATCAGCTTTTTCAACTCACCTTCCATCATATTTTTTAAAATTCGTGTCAGGTCAAAGTGCGTCAAACTTTGGGGGACGGGGGGAGTAGTAAAATAAAGGTGGGAGTATTTCCTAAGACACGACAGTTTCACTTTCACGATTAAGAAATGGGTGCTGAGATTTATTATGTATGTAATAAATAAAATAATAAAATTGAAATAGGATTTACATTAAAAGTGGGAGTTGGTTAAGTCCGAAATAAAATGAAAAATGTTTGAATAACGACACAAAAACCGCATGCATATTTCATGCAACCACGTCTCCGTCGCTGAGAGTCCGCCACGTAACAAAATAGTAGGGCCCACTCCAAATCAGTAGAGAAGGAAGTAGTATTTGTTTGTGAATTTCCCCCCAAATCGAAAATCATAGAAACCGCTGTGGGATTATTGACATGAAGAAGGCATGAATGCAGAGAGCTTACTGGTCTCGGCGTCCATCAACATCGGCTTCGCTCTCTTAATTCTCTCTCTCTTCTCCATCCTCCAAAAGCAGCCTTCCAATGCTCCCATCTACTATGCCCGCCGCCTCTCCCAGCACCGCCCCGTCTCCCTCCACCCCCGCCTCTCCGTCCGCCGCCTCCTCCCCTCCCCCGCCTGGATCCGCCTCGCCCTCTCCATCACCGAGGACGAGATTCTCGACACCTGCGGCCTCGATGTCTTGATCTTCATCCGCCTCTTCAAATTCGGGTCCGTTTCAACCCATCAATTATATTTTACTCTGTTTTCCATGTATCATCCAATTCAAATCACATGGATTCATATTTCTCTGTCAATTTTATCATGGATATGATTTTACAGTTTATATTTGATATGATGATGATCTTAATGTACATCATTTCATTTGCATTCACTATCTGTGTTTAATTTCTTGGATCAAAGCTCGATCTCTTCGGATCCTGTTTATAGTGGCAAGTGAACTGTGTCAGCAATTCAAATTCTCAATTCTGTGTGGAGAATATTTGCAGGATCAATTTCTTCTTGGTTGGCTCTTTGGTCGGGTTATTTGTACTAGTCCCGATTAACTATCTAACAGGGGATGGAGAGCAAGCCGGCCATTCACATTCCTTGGATGCTTTCACAATAACCAACATTACCAAAGGCTCGGACTGGTGAGCTTTTGGTGCATTGTATCCGTCCTGGCTCTGTGCCATCTTAGCCAGCACTAGATGTTAGGAATTGTTGGTTAATGTGTTAAATTGGAGAGAGAAAAGGCGGGTGTGAGTATTAAATAAAGAGTGAAAGAGATGTGAATATTTAATTGTAAAGAGAAAATTTCTAAAAATAGAAATGTGTCATCTTATTTGGTACAAACTAAAAATGAAAGTGTGTCATCTTAGGTGGGACGAAGGGAGTACTTCATTAGTAGTTCATGTTTTTCTGAGTATTCGGTGTTCTACAGGCTCTGGGTGCATTGTGCGTGCTTATACTTCGTATCCTTTTATGGATTATACCTACTACACAAGGTAGCACCTTCTTTTGCTTTCTATGTGCATTCTCTTTTTATTTTGATCAAGTTTAAAGCATTTTGCCCAATTATTACCTAAGGAAAGTTATACGTCATGTACACGTTAATAAGTTCCAGGAATTCGCTTAAGACATGTTGTGACTTTCCTAAGTAAGACAGATTTTCTAGTTATTGTGTGAATTTGTTTCTTCCATCTATCCCAGGAATATGAAGATATTCTGGTAAAGAGGACCCAACAACTACATCTTATGAGGCATGAGCCAAATCAGCTCACTGTTTTGGTTCGAGAAATTCCGTTTTGTGAGGAACACAATGCCCATGACTGCGCTGTTGATCACTTTTTCTCAAAGTATCATCCACATTCATATCAGTCTTATCAAATCCTTTATGATGGACGCGAACTCGACAAATTAGTGGTAAGGTTACTCTAGCATATTGACAGTATTCTTTAAGGGTTGAGCCAATACAGGAAGTTCAATTGTCTTAATGTATTAACTACTTATCAGAACCAATCAAAATCGGTTAGAAAAAAAATTGAGAAGTTGAGGCATCGTTCAGCAAATAAAAAACAAAGCATGAATTTGCTCGAATCGGAAGCATTGAGAAATGATGCAGAGATTGAAGGGCTAAAGGAACAGCTTCGTGACATCGGTCACAAAATACAGTTTTTACAGACTAAAGATCAGCTTCAAGCTAAGGTAGAATTTTACTTGATGAACAATCTGTCTTGCAAGTGATTAAAGTGTTTATAACACGAGTTATTTATTTGTTATATTAGAAGTTATTGTATTATTACCATTTTTTTCATCCTTGTAGGAACTTCCGGTTGCTTTTATCACATTCAAGTCACGTTGGGGTGCTGCTTTAGCTGCTCAATCCCAGCAGACGTCTAACCCTATTATATGGGTAACTGAAATGGCTCCAGAACCGAGAGACGTACTTTGGAAAAACTTGGCAACTCCTTTCAGATACTTGCCTCTTTACAAGTTTGGTGTATATGTATCAGTAACAGTACTTACAATCTTCTTTGCTGTACCTGTTACTGCCGTTCAAGGAATTGCAAAATTTGAACGTCTAAAGAAATGGTTTCCTCCTGCTATGGCTGTTCAGTTGATGTAAGATAAATATATATCCATGAATTGCATTTGTACTCTTTGCTGGACTCATATTTGTATGAATCATCTGTATGGGCTTTTTGCATTACTTTGTAAAGCTTATTTTATGTTCACGGGAATAGAGTGATAATGGTCGTGTACTGTGATAAGTTAATTATCTTTTCCCCGACCTTTTTTCTGCTCTTGAGTTCTGTTGTTTGCAGTGAATCATGTCTTGACTATTCCCTAGCTATTAGTGTGATACCTCACACCTCTACATCTGTTTCTCTTTTGTAGACCTGGACTCAGCTCTTTCGTGACAGGCTATCTTCCAAGTGCCATTCTCAACGGTTTTGTCTATATCGTTCCATTTGCCATCATAGAAATGGCAAAAAATGCAGGCTATGTATCAAGGAGTCGGAAGGATATAAAAGCATGCAATATGGTTTTCTATTTTCTCGTTGGAAATGTTTTCTTCTTAAGTCTGTTATCGGGATCATTAATAGATCAGATTGGTGAATATTTCAACAATCCTAGGGATTTTCCTGGTCGTCTTGCAAGTGCTGCCACTGCTCAAGTAAGAAGACCAGTACTTTCTACTCATGATCATTTTTATGTGAAAACTTATATCCATCTATTTTATTGTTTTGGTTATTCAATCATTGAGTAGTTTGGAAAGGTTATATAACACAAAGAACTTTTGTTAGAGATTTTATAGTAGTAGTATGGTTTTCAGTGATACCTCAGAGTTTCTTTTTGCAATCGTTGGTTCAAGATATGCAGTCACATACAATGCTCGATGTATAATACCTTGTTCTTGATTCTCTCCTTATCCTTTGTTTCAGGCAGATTTTTTCATGACGTACATCTTGACCAATGGGCTGTCAGGATTTTCGCTGGAGATTCTACAGCCCGGGTTGCTCATGTGGGAAGTAATGAGGTCTCACATATGGGATCGTGGGAAGAAGACGCGACCATATCTTACTTCCCTACCTTATTACCGTACAATTCCCTTTGTTTCACTCTGCATGTTGATCGGCATGGTGTATGCAGTTGTGTCACCATTGCTCCTTCCGTTTCTGGTTGGCTATTTTTGTCTGGGCTACGTCGTGTTCATAAACCAGGCCGGTTTCCTTTCCTCAACTACAAACTATATATAGCATACACTCTCACACTTTGCTGGCCACATATAATTTTCGTATTCATAGATATTTTCTAGCAAAAATTTGATGTGAGAAGATTACTATGGCAATGATATAGCTCTTTGTTGCATCTTGCAGATTCAAGATGTGTATATAACTACTTATGAAACATGTGGCCAGTATTGGCCCTACATTCATCACTACACCGTGGTTGCAATCGTGATCATGCAGATAACGATGATCGGTCTATTTGGACTCAAATCAAAGCCTGCAGCTTCTTTATGCACAGTACCTCTATTGGTCCTCACTCTGCTCTTCAACGAATACTGCAAGGCCCGCTTCCTACCCACATTCTATCAGTTCTCAGTCAAGGTAGGCGCATATTTACAACATTTATGTTAGGCTTTATTACATCTGTTTTTCGTCAAGGGGGAGATCATTTCTATCTTAATATCCGATTTTTAGAAGAGAGTTTTTCGTTTGCAGGATGCAAGGGACAGGGACGATTTTGATGAAAAAACGGACTTGATGGAACCCAACATACAAAATGCCATTGAGGCATACAGCCCTCCCTGTTTGCGACCACTGGATCTTGAAGAAGGGGAGTCGAGTTCGATGCAGCCATTAATAAATGCCACCACGTAAAACTTTCTACTTCCCACTTCACTAGTCTTCTTCTACACATTGTTTTTCTGCTGCATGAGTTTGGCAGATAACATACAGAACGATGATTGCTGCTTGTATAAATTCTCTCTCTTGATCTTGCAAAACTTTCCGTTTCTATCTATCAGGCCTTAGATTTCTGATAAATATGCGAGACGAGGTTTCAAACGACAATGTCTGATCTTATTAGTACATTACACTCTGTTTTATCCATTTCACAATCAAACTAACAAATTATGTGCCCAGAAAGTAATAGGTCAAATAACACACCAATGAATCAAAACTCATTAAACGAAAGAAAAAACAAGAAAATCAGATCTTTGCTCCAAGCAAAGTCATGAGGAAGTCCTTGTAGTCCCCAGACGTGTCTCCGATGACAGCATTGTCTAGACTAGATTTATTAGCGTTAAAATACTCAGCCCGCACCTTCATCATATCAATCTCAGCCCGAGCTACAATGGCTCTAGTCAGCGAATCTTCGTCAGTCCCCAGTCCTACAATTGAAGCTCTTATAACCTGCCATTACCAGTGAAAAAAAAGGGGTTACTTCCATTTCCAGCAAAGAACAATTTCAACGAAGCAAATTACCTCGGCAAAGTGTTTCTCTGGGGTGTCTAGGCACCAAATGACCACTTTCATGACTGACTCCACAATGCCCTTTCCACAAGCCATAATGTCCTACCAAGTTAGAGTATTTCTATCAGTGATCAATTCAAAGGAAAAATGTTAGATGATAGTATTTGAGATATGAAAATGAAAAGCAACTTTGTCAATGGATGTTCCATAGTCATCCTTGTAAAGCTGGAAAGTCTTTCTGAGCTGAAATGTGTTCCTTGTCGACAGTATCCTCAAGAGCTCGTCGTCGTCTAGTTTCTTCGCTTGAATAGCTTCGCGTAGTTTAGCTGCCTCCAGCTTGGCCACGGACGAGTCCACCACTTCTTTATCGTATCTGTAGGAACTCACCAAACTGACCAGGATCTGTTGGATGTTTCTGTACTAGTTAGTGATGAGTTTTGAAGAAGGAGAAGAGTGAGGTAGAGAGAAATGTACCTTTTGGAGGGGAAGAGAGACATTGGATATGATGTCTTCTTCAAGAGAAGTGTGGAAGAGAGAGCAATAGGCTTGTCTAACAGCAACCAGATGATGAGGCGATGTGGCGCATGCTATCTCTGCTATAACCTGTAGCTCTGTTAGGTTTTTCCTTCTCGACTTCAACGCTTCATTCGCAAGCCTTGCGTCTCTTTCCCAGGGCTCGTATGTCCACAGAATCACCGCTTTCTACCATTTTCGCAGAGAATCACAAGTAAACAAACCAATCGGAAAGAATTCACATGTAAATCAACGAAAAATGGAGTAGGAGCATCATCAATTGACAATTGGAAAAATGATTAAATGAGACAAAGAAATGAAATTCGATGAAGATGCGAAGGTACGGACCCTGAAATCACCAGAGAGCTCGTCGTTGAGGCAATCGATGAGGGAGGAATTGTGAATCTGGTGATAAGTATCTCGGATGAGTCTTCTCTGAGCTGAATTTCTGCAACCGAGAATCCGTATTAATGCCTTCTCGTCCGTTCCAAGCCCTAAAACCAAACAACAATCACCTACAATATCATATACATTTTCACCGGAAATCGAGAGCCTAATTGAAACGTTAATTGGTAGGAGAAATGGCCTACTCTTGCAAGCATTGTTGATTGCTTCGCAGTCTTTATCTGGAGACGGAACCTCTTGAGGAATTCTGATCGTCGACATTTTCTCCCCTTATTTGATTTTTTTCTTGCTTAGATGGGGTTTAGTAGTTTCAGTTTCAGTTCAGTTTCTTCTCTACAGACTGTTGAAGATGAACGGTGCATGTTGCAATTTATCTTTCCTAATAGACGTTTTTGCCCCCCATTCTCATTTTATTTCCGCCCATGTCCAGGTGGACTATTATTTATGAATATTTTCATATCTGATTTAATAATTCATTGATAGACTTTTATTTTATTTTATTTTATTTTTTGGGCCAAACTGCTGGACTGTATGCCAGCTGACTTATACTTCCCATGTCCCATTAGAAATGAAACGTTTTCTTTTTTGGTTTGTCCCATTAAAAATGAAACGTTCCTATAAATGGAAACAATACTCTTTCTACTTTTCCTTCTTTCTTATTACTTTATTCTCTCTTCATTAACTCACAAAATATTACTACATAAAATCAAGTGCCGAAGAACAAATATTGCATATCTAGTGGGACGAAAGGAGTATATTACCATGATAAGATAACAAATAAAATTGCTTGGATCAAATATTTCACTTAAAATTATTGTAGGTGGCCTAAAACAGATGAAATAAATGCATAGTTGTTGGACTTTATTAACCACTGGGGACATATAGCACATCATATCCTCTACACCACTCTTACTTATTCCATGTGTTTTATCACTCCCTCTCATTCCAATTCACATGTTTTAAGAGCATCCGCAATGGTCGGCTACCCCCGGATGCTGAGGAGTTTCCATCACCTCCTTCATTTACTTGTCGCCCCCGCCCAGTTGGACAGAAGCGGGCGCAGCGGGGCTGCGGGCCTGCGGGCGGATCCCCCTATCGCCCCCGCGAGGCTCCAGGTCCTCCGCCCTCCCGGCCGCCCCCACTCGAGTACACTCTCCATTCGCGTAACCAAACGCGGGCTCAGATGTTACAGGTCTTCCGAGAGTGGAAGAACGCCACTGACCCCACGGAGAAGAGGATTCTTTTCGAGATACTCGAGAGCATGCGTGCTGATTTAGAGATCGCGAGGTCACGGCTGGGGGGTTCCGACGTGGGCTCGGATACCACGGGTGGCGGCACGACGGCGGCGGCGACGGCGGCGGCGACGAGGAGGGCGACGGCGACGGCGATGAGGAGTAGAGAGTGGCGGGGCTCGGGTGTTGAAGCCCTTTTTTTTTAAAAAAAAAAATCATGTACTTTTTTTTTAAAAATCTTTGTAATTTTTTTTTAATGGAATGGATTATTTTTCCCGTATATGTGTCGTAAATTTAATTCCTTATATCGCAATTTTAATTCCGTAAATGTAGTATATTTTGAATTGTTTTTATTGCGGCTGGCCTATGGTGGCCTAAATCTGACGTGGCAGGTGGTTTTTTTAGTGTTGCTTGACGTGGCAGAGGAGAGAATGGCTGGCCTATGGCTGACCTATTAACCATTGCGGATGCTCTAATACTATCAAACTTTATCTCTTAATAATTGTAACTTTTTTTTTTCTTTTTCGAGCCACCTTTCAACTATTGATAAAACATTTTGTTGTTACATATCATTTCGTTAATACGTACTCCAAGTGATTAAATCCTCTCTTTATCATGGCATATAAAGAGCTTTATCTTAAGTATTAGTACTTAGTATTTTGGTGGGCTCCTTTTTATGTCAAGTCGGTGTAGCATGTCACTATAACTTATTGATTATATCCATGGCGAAGGACCAATATATAGGTCTACCTTGATTGAATGACGTGGTACCTACAAAGTTATAAAGAAATGGACATGAGAAGACATTACTAATAATTTAGATCATTGTGATCTACTAATAAATATCAAAGTTGCCACTCTGTTGTGGAAAATTCGTCTCTACTTCTTTTTACATATGTTCGTTTCTTTGTAAGAATAAAATATATGATACGTATCAACGTAATCACGTTTGAAACCTTTTTCTGTTAGGTGTATCAGATCTTTTATAGGTGGCTAATCAGTTATGTACTACTACTACTTCTTTCTAAGTACTTTTACAGAGTCCATTTCCACTTCAAAAATTAGTTCTATAATATAATTAATTAATTGTAAGCTCGCAAATGCATCCCACTAACATTAGTTCTTGCAAAGACTGCCTTTTTTTGTCCTTTTTTTTTATTTGGGATGACATTATCCATTTCAATTTATTTGATTTGTTTAATTAATTGATTAAATTCAACTGTGATATGATTGAAAATAATGCAAACAAGTATTATATTTTTTGTGAGACATAGTGTTCAGCCATATCTCACAAGATAGAAATGTTAATTATTATATTTAATTTATTATTTTATCATGGATATATCTGTCACAATATTTAAAAATATTACTGTACTAGTCAATAGTATTAGGTATAAGGGCATTTTCTTCCCTACACTTTTTATCTATGGAATTATCTTACAAATCACACAAATCCAACCCATAAAACTAAAGAAGTCCTTAATTTACATAGTTATTAGACTTTATTAGATTTTTTTAATAAAAAAAATAAGATTTGAAATATATTAAACCAAACGTCACACAAAAAGAGATCAACAATAACAAAAAAAAATTAAAAAATGCATGAGGGTAGATTTGTTGAACGAGTATGAAAGATTTGACAACCCACTTCAAACAAGTTTATGAAAATCAAATCACTTAAATCGAATATCATCATTATTAAATGCTGATAATAGACAAATATGGCTGGACTATCTCACTTTAGGAATTATGGAATTATGGTTGTAACGTCCCACTAATGAGCTCCAGTAATCGACGATAATGCCTCTATTAAGAATTAATTGAAACATTTCTTTTTAGCACGAGATATTGTATTAAATGAAAACGGAATAAAATAAGAGAGATAAAGAGAGAATAAAGTAATTAGAGAGAGGATTACTTTTTATCTAAAATAGAAATGACTCAAATATATTAAAATTTTTTAAAATAAAAAAATAACTCTATTAACATGGAATGAAGATCAACTAGTGGTAAATTTTGGAATTATTCTTTAACTGTAAAATATTATTGTTGGGTGCATATTTTGACACGATTTAATTGTACAGTGCATGATAGTATATATAAACATGGTATGCAGAAAAAAAAATAGGACAAAATAATTGACATCCATTTTGCTATAATACGGGCATCCATGTTATACTGCTAAAATATACATCTCTCCACAATAGTCATTAAAAATTACTAGTAGATGATAAAATTTATTGTACTAGTTCTTATTAGTTTTTATGAGATATGTACAATTAATTACATTATCAAACGAATTATTTAAAAACGAGCACATATATATATCCCAAATTATTGACGATTATATGCAAACTTCTTACAAAAACACCAAGTTTTGTTCGATATCCACTTAGTTATTCCAATACATCTAGAGACTCGACACCTTAATTTTTATTTTTAATAATAGTAAAAGTTTTCACAGCTCATATTGTCGTTTGTAGCTTGTAATAGCCAATTGGATTTCAGACTCAATCAAATTATACAGAAGATGATGGTGATGTTGATGGTGATGGTGAAATAGAGAAGAAAATTGTAAATTGACGAATTAATTCTAAGATAAGATTGACCTACATATTTTAATTGATATCGAAATGTTGCAAATAATTAGTTTTGTTTTTTAATAACTATTGCCCATTTGTTGATGTAAATGTATTATAAAGTTAATATTTCTACCTAAAAATACTAGTAAAGTGCAAGCATTTAACTTTCAATTATGAATATTTTGACGGTAATTTAGTTTGTTGGATGTTTTCTTTAGACAATCAGTGATAGGTACTCCCTTCTTCACGTTTGTACTAACATTTAGTTATGGCACGATTTTTAAGGAATTGATAGAATATGTAATTAATGAAGTAAGAGGTGGAGTGTGAAATGAGATGGTGGAGTGTGTAATAAATGAAGTGAGTTGGTTGAAGGTGAGTCCCTCTTGACTTTTTGGTTTTTTATTTTTGTTTTGATTTATTTTAATATAGATAATGACATTTAGGTGTAATTTTAGTGAATAATGGGGTAAAATTTTATGTGCAAATATGGTAAATTTTAAATGTTACTCCAAATGTGGGACGAATTTTTATGGCAAAATGTTAGTATTACAAATCTGGGTTGGAGGAAGTAGTATATATGGAATCATTTATTTAGAAACATTGAATTATGAATGCGAAAAAATTGACAACCATGCACATGGCTCATACACTGTAGAATGGGCACGAGTTTCTCATTTTTGGATATGATAGGTGAAGCAGTCATGCCATCTACCTACCCAATACATATTTGAATTTTCATCATTTAATAGAAAAGAAACAAAAATAGTGTTAATACACACTTTTTTCATCACTATGTACTCATATAGGAGTAATATGGAGTATAGAACTCTATGTCGGTGGATGTATTTCCTGTGAGTATATGTGTGTTCTACGTTTCATATAGACGTATTATATCAAATGTTATGGAGTATTATTAACAATCTATTTACATAAATGTCTTGTCATTCTATACGTTTCAATTGCAAATTGCAATCGTATTTTAATTTTACCACATCACTTCAACTTATCTTATTTATTTGTTGAGATGTTTGAAAAATCACAAAGCCATTGCCCCTTATTATCATGTGCTAGTACAACCTTAATTATCTTTATTGTGATTTTTTTCTCTTGTATTGAAACTACTAAACCATTTAAAAATTATATTGGTGAATTCTCATCAAGTCGGAAATAGAATAAAAAAGGATAGAACTAGAGTCTAGAAACAGAAAATTTTCTTAAATTGATATACTAAGGCCACCAGAAAATATTTTAAAAAAATTAAATGAAGTGGAAAAAGTAGTAACTGTAGTAAAATTAATTAACATAATAAATTGAGACGTAACCAACGCCGAAGAAGCGATTAATAAGACTCCATAAATTAATTCCAAACATAACACAATAAGGAATTGAGGGACATAGTAACATTTTGCAGGGGTACTTTTGTCTTTTCAAGTTTCAAACATCCGAAGTCATCGTCTTAGTATAAATAAAATGCGAGAGCGCCATCACCATCTACCTTCAAATCGAAATTCCCTCAAAAAAAGAACAAATTTACAGAGAACAATGGCAGCTTCCGACGAGCTCGGATCTCTCACCAGAGCTTTCACAGGTACTTTAATTCCGCGATTTCATGAAATAGTAGTCTCTCTGAACTTTAATGCAAAATTAAATCGTGTGAAATGGTGATGGATTAGGGCTTGGAGTGGACGAGAAAGCATTGATATCGGCGCTGGGGAAGTGGCACCCTGAGCAGAAGCAGAGTTTCAGAAAGGGAAGCCGCGACTTTTTCAGAGAGGATGAGCGGCAATTCGAGCGGTGGGACGATCGCCATATCCTGCAGCTTCGTCACGAGTTTCTACGTCTCAAGGTATGTATATACATATATATGGAGGAAGATCTGTGATTCTGCGGTTTTAATATTAGATCTAAATTGAGAATTGCGAGCGAATTGAAAGGAATTGAATGAATACAGGATGCGATAGTGCTATGCGCGATGCATCCATGGGAGAGAGATAGTCGGTTGCTGAAAGAGGCGTTGTATAAAGGACCTCAATACAATGTGTTGGTGGAAATCGCGTGCACCAGATCCTCCGACGACTTGCTCGGAGCTCGAAAGGCCTATCACTCTCTCTTCAATCACTCTGTTGAGGAAGACGTCGCCTTCCACCTCCATACTCCTCACAAAAAGGTAGTAATAGCAGTATTACTCTTTTATCCCCTTTCAATTCAATTTTCCAGCAACAAACAATCTCATCTCTGTTTTTCTTTCACCTGCAGCTTCTGGTTGCGCTTCTGAGCTCTTATCGATACGAAGGCCCAAAAGTGAACGACGAAATCGCAAAAATTGAGGCCAAGGCGATTTCAGAAGCGATCAGGGCAAGTGGAAGCAGCGCCTTGGAAAACGACGACGTTATCAGGATTTTATCAACTAGGAGCAAGCTCCACCTCAAGGCTGTCTACAAGCATTACAAGGAAATTACTGGTAATTTCTTGGATCAGGATTGTGATGATTCCCACCTGATTCTGAAAGAAACGGTCCAATGCTTATGCGCACCAGAAACCTACTTCGCAAAGGTGAATGAATCAAACTCAATTTTATCGGTAGCATTTCGGATTTTTTAACCGAAAATATTGATGGTGTAGATTTTGGAGGCGTCGTTGAGGTACAATGTGGATGAGCTAACCAAAGAAGCGGTGAGCAGAGTGATTGTGACCCGAGCTGATGAGGATATGAAGCAGATTAGAGAAGAATTTAATCGTCAATTCGGCGTTGATCTTGGCAAGAAGGTTGAAGATGTGGCCAATGGAAACTATAGAGATTTCTTGCTCACTTTGGTTGCGAGATCGGATTGAAGCTTCGGTTGTTGACAATGTTTTGATTTGCTGGAATCTGAAGATCATGAACATAAAAATAAATATGTTAATTTTTTTTTAAGGATTATGGTTATTTGTTGCCGGGTGTGAGGTGAGTAAAGATGGTGTGATTTTTGTAAGGATGGCTTGTCGAGTTGTATTGAAGTTTATTTTGTGAGTGTTGCCTTCTTCGAATAAGAATAATTTGTTTCTTGGTTATTTTCTATGAAACATATCTGTTTAAATTGATTACTATATCTCTAGAGGTGAGGATACGTATAAACCTCCGTTATAATATAAATGCTCGAGTAATGAATGAACTCAGTGTGAAATGAGTTATTATAATAATTTGCATAGAAAAAATTATGAATGGAAAGAAATGGAATTGCCCTCATCCATTAGATTCGAACATAAGGCCATATATTCACTGAATGGTGCATGCGACATATCGGAGAGATAAAGAGTATTACTATGTGTTATTGTATGTATTGAATCGGTTGATTACTTCCATAGAATAAATCCCTTTAAATAGGGTTGAGCAATAATGGGTATTAAGTAATGTTTTTAGCATTAGAAATTATATAATCTATCATATATGGAATATTAATTCAATCCTCGATTTTAGAAATTGATTTATTTCTTTTCTTTTCTAAACTTTCCATCAGATCATCGATACTCAGCTTGTAAATGACATCTTCAAAACTTCATTTTTGAGTTGACTACTTTAGTCAAAACATCTATTAGAGCATCAACAATGGTCGGCGAGCGACCGGCTAGCCGATTCCCGGTGCTGGCCGTCCACTCGCCGAACCATTGCAATCGGCAAGCATGGAATCGACTAGAGAATCGGCAAGCGCTGGCCGAAGCGCTCGCCGCCATTGTAGGCTGGCGAGCGGCGAGCGACCGGGCAGCGCGCGTATTTTTATTTTTTATTTTTTTAATTTCCGAAACACTATATATACGTGAACGTCATTTTCATTTGCACCGCTTGTGTTAACGAGCCATCTCTCTCTCTCTCTTAATTTCTGTACAAGAGCAACAACGCAAAATGAGTAACGCGGGTGATAGTAGTGGTAGTAGTGATGAGGAGTACGAACGGTAAATGGACGAAGCATTGGAGGCCTATACATCCGCTAGATTTTTCAAGATATTTATAGCAGCTTTGCTTTGTTATTAAGGTATAGCTGACACTTTTTTATGAGAAAAATTAATTTTCGACCATTAGCATTCTTAGCCATAAAATATCAGTCAAACCACTCTTTAACACCTTGAAATTCAGTTTCAACATTTGATAAAACAACTTATTTATGTTTCTTCCTCCTCCATTTTACCAAATTATCTCTAATAAAGTAAAGTAGCAACGGTGGATTTTCTAACAATTGGATTACTTGTCCAATCTGCATTTGTGTAGTTATCTACTCTTAGTGCCCTTTTTCTTAAGAGTGAACTACGTAAATGGTATCTAATCTCTACTTTATATCTTTTTTGGTATTTATAAATCACAATTTTAGTACCTGATGCAATTTTCATCCCAAAATACCCTCTAAACAAGTTTATTTTTCCATGTGTCATAAAAGATATTTTGGGCATAGACAAAACTAGTACCAAAAGTGATATTATAATATCTTTTCTCATTCTCCTCATTCTTTGTACTATTATTATTAATCAATATTAATATTATTATTTTGATATTATAAATTAACAATTAATGTATTTTTTAAAATCATTTAAATACACTTAATCATAATTATAATTATAATTATATTTAATTTTTATAATAATATTATTGTTATAACAGTAAAAACTAATAGTAATTAATAAATAATTATTATTATTTTATATTAAATTAATAACTAATCAATATGGTCTTAATCAAAATTTAAAATTGTGAATTGAATTCATAATGATAAAGAGTTGAATATTTTTAATTAGGTGTTTCAACCCTAAAATGAGTATAAATAATTTAATTAAAAATATTCAATTGATTTAATTGTTTAAATAATTAATTTAATTAGGTGTTTTATTATTGATTTATATTATGAATGCAATTAGATGTATGTATAAAACACTAAAAAGAAAGAAGAAATAGAAGAGAAAAGAAAAAAAGAGGAAACATAAACTAAAGAGAAAAAAGAAAGAAGAAAGGAAGATAAAATACCAAAAAGAAAAATGAAAATGAAGAAAAAAGAAAGACGAATAAACTAAAGAAGAAAAAAAGAAATAAGAAAGGAAGAAAAAAAAATCACATATTTGGTTCTATATAATTGAAATTTCCAAAAAATCCTCCATAACAAAAAAATCACATGTTTGGAACCTAGGGTTATTTTTGTCATGGGGTACCAAAAATGATATAATATAAAGATCATGTGTGAAAGTGAAAGATGAGATACCATTTATGTAGTTCACACTTTATAAAAAACAATACTCCCTTTGTCCTATAGAAGATAAATTACTTTTCTTTTTAGTTTAGTTTCTCTCACCTAAAATGACCCGCTACAAAAAATAGAAACCCCTTTATCTCTAATTTATTTTAGAGAGAACAACATCAAATACCCCTAACATTTGCGGTTGTTGCAGCAGTGACCCCTAACAAAAAAAATTAACACCAGAGGCCTAACAAAACATACAATCACAAACGAGGTTTTTTCGGACGATAACACCCTCATATCCTTAAAGGGAATTCTTGTCAAATTACCTACAACGATGACGTTGCGCTGCAGCATGTACTGTGTGACTGTCACATCAACAAATGATGTGACTTAAAAATGTTCTTTCCTCCGTATTTCATGGCTAAAAATGTTCTTCCTCTCTATTTCACTTATTTCGCAATCATGGAGCTTGAGGATGATTCAATTAATTTTTCTTTTTATTTTATTTGAATTAAATTAATGGGGAAGTTGTATTGGAAGTTTGCCGAGGAGGGGAAAACAAGAGCTTCAAAGCTACGGAGGATTTAGCTCTGGTCTAGAAGCTAGGGGATTAAGATGGATTCTCAAAGTTGGAGGTTGTAGTGAATGCTCAAAGCCTCCTTTGAGCTTTTTACCGACGCTCCGTCGTCGAGCACGGCAAGGAAAGGTGGTGGCACCAGATTTCTATATGCCGTTCTGATTGATTTGCTGCTGAAGCGATGGATCACAGGCGGTGGAGGCGACCTGCGTTTGGGGGTGGAACCGACAACTGCAACGAGGTTGAGGAGTTGGGTTTGGTAAAAGGTGGGATTGGAGGTGGGCTCGAAGTTGTAGGAGGTGTGAAAGGTGCACGATGAGGTGGTGGGCAAGACAGGCGTCGGTGAGAGCTGCTTTGTGACATTGGGGATGAAAACCCACTCCATCCAATTTACCAAAATTTGCAGTATTCTGAAAATTTTAGTTTTTTTATTTGGGCTGTGAATTAAAATATTCCAAATAAGACATATTAGAAAGTGGAAACAAAATCGGCAGATTTGACAAGTCACTTCATGTAGTGTAGAAGTGACAGAGTGACATAGTAGGTGATAGTTGTTGCAGGTTTGGGAGGATTATGAGACTAATTTGCCCTTCAAGCCATTTGGGCATTTTGGTCCGAAAATGGCTAAAATTACCTGATTTATGATTGTATGAAATGTTAGACCCGTATGGTGCTATTCTTTTTGTTAGGGGTCACTAGTGCAACAACCGCAAATGTTAGGGGTATCTCATGCAGTTCACTCTTTATTTTATTTCTCTTAATTAATTTTCTCCACCTAACACACAAAATAAAACTACATAAAATCTTGTGCCAATCAAGGAAGGGATCATCTTCCTTGTGACGGATGAACTATGATACGATCATATCTCCTAATTATTTAGTATCTTTTATTTCACCATATTTTTTTCATATCTTTGTTTTCTTATTCAATAAGTTAGGGTAGAAGTCTAGTATTATACATAGGATAGCCTGTTATCATATTTAATCATCCAATTAATGAATCAATGAATATATTATTTTGGCCAGATGCCTTACGAAATGCTTTGAATCCATAATTTCTTACGCTACCTGCTGCCCGACGGAAGGTCTCCGCACAGAGCCGGAACGTATAACTGATCTGTAGTCGTTGCCCGATGGGTTGTAACCCGCGCTTAGCCGCCCAGATCCTTATCTCCGCCGACCCTCACGGGCGCCGGATTATCTTTATCTTGTTATTTTTTGTTTTATCGGATCGTTAGGGATTTAGGTCCTTAACAACTGGTGCTTTCATCGGTTTACTCATGTCCCGCTTTCATAATAACGGGAAAGGAACTTGGGGGAGCCACCGCCCGGATACTTTTCCGAACGGTTCTTCCCGCCGCAACAACGTCGGTGTCCGTCGTGATTATTACCTGGGACTTCAGCGACCACTCTTGAACGAGGAGCCATCTACTCGGCCTTTGGATGACGGCAACAACTGCTGGGGTTTGGTGCCCCTTGCACAGCGGAAGACTTGTACAAATAAATAAATCAGATACGGATCTATTTGACCGATTATGCGATTAATCAATTCACATGTTAAACAGATAATTGCATGCTAGAACGCAAATAATTCATGCTCAAAGAAAGTAAATCCTAAAACATGAATTCTACGGTTTAGAGTTACCGATTTGATTCTCCAAAGAATCGTCGATTGCTTGCGCCTTCTCCACGATGATGATCTTCGATACTAGACCACGGATCTTCTCTCTGGTTCCCGAACTGTATTCCGATATCAGGGTGGGCTGATCTTATCAAAATACCAGGACTCGAATAAAGAAGACAGGAAGAAATCCTTTTGGGAATAGGTGAAGAATTCGAAATCCTCCACAGCTGGAGAGTTCGAAATTTTCAAAAATTTTGAGAATAAAAATTGTGTTCATTCTGTCTCCTTTATACTCCTATTTATATTAAGTTCCTTTTGGGCCCAGACAGGGAACTATGGAAGGTTTTGGATATGGGCTCTCCCAATTAGCTTTTTACTAATTAAATTGAACCCACAATTTAATACAAGCTTATATTGGAATATTACGAGCAGCCACTACAGAAATAATATTGCACTCCCCATCCAAATCCGAAATTACAAGTAATCCGGGTTTCTATTATTTATATTATTTATTTCTCGCGCTTAAGATATAAATGTCCATTAATTAATTAATGTCTGCTATGGACTTAATTAATAATTCCAAGAGTGGACTTAGTAAGAAACACTTATTTATTATTCATAGAGTAATAAAACTCCAACTGGCACAGTTTTCCGAATAATAAAACCTTGTTCAAGCTCCTCTTGAGGACATTATCAAACGAGACTCACCTCGTGCACGATTCAACATAATAGCAATCCTAGCACCGCTAGATATTAATCACCACTACCCAATATATCGGGATTATTGGGTTGCGAAAAACCCGCACCATTTGATAAGCCAAAGTAGTGCATAATCAATACCATATGCTCAATGCTAACGTATATAGATTAAGAAATAGTATTTTATCAAGACCTAGTCTTTCAAAACATGAGTACGGAAATGCGGAGTCGGTGGCGGCCGCCCCGAAAGTTGTACGACGGCCCGCGCCGGCTGCCCGGCGTCGGGAGAGCATGTGGCGGCCCGCCTCGGAAGGAGAATTCTGTTAGGAGAAGAGTCTCGGCCGGCCGCGGAAGGACATGTGGCGGTCCGCCACCGAAGGAGTCGGAATCTGGACTCCAACGCGGCGACCCATGCGGCGAATGCGCGGCACGCCGGAGAAGAGCTGACGAATCAGGCCGACCACCCCCAGATTTCGCTCCCCGTTTACCACGAATTTTGAAGATCTTTCATATGATGAGGAATAACTACACATAAATAGGACCTCAAGCTTCATCCGCAAAGGAGTTTTTTCCAGACACACAACAAGAACACATTCATAGAGATCAAAAGCTAGAGTACTTGATTGTGCAAGGAGTTGAAGAAGGATTTCAAAGAACATCAAGAGCGACAAGGATTGACTACGGGTTTTATTTGCTTTAGTTTATGTTGATTGCTTTCCACTTGATCCCATGTTTTTAGTTTATTCGATCGTAACTAAACTCATAGGATTAGGGATGTGTTAGTAGCAACTTTGATTTCGAATTAGTTTTCTATTTAATGTCCAGGTTTTGTTTCTTTTTTTGTTGTTTAACTACATAAGTTAATCGTGATCTTGTGGTGAGTGACGATTATGTATGATTCAATCTGACTTCTTCATAGCGTAATGAAAGTTCGCGAGTTAGATCACTTAGTAGACTTCACAGGTTAGCTTATTTTAAAACGACGCGCATTGGTAAGTGAGGACTTTTCAAGGTCTTAGGAGCTTTGGGTTACGTGTTAGGATTGGCTTAACCACAATGTTAGTAATCAACGTTTGTATCGCAGGCATAAAGCTAGGTGACTAGATCACTTTCAAAGTATTAAGCTGTCTTTGAGAAATTTATTGTAGTTTGGAGTTGTATAGCAATAAACTGAAAGCACATCACAGGTGCTTGCTCTACATCAGATAGTAATTGAGTTCTAGTAGAAGATAGACACTTTGTGTACATCTTCCCCGTGTTCGATACCCGGTACTAACCTTTTGCTATACTATACCTACTCTGTATACTTGCAGGTATTTATAGTGCAAATAAAAAGTGCATCAAGTATACCCACTGCCAAAAACTCTCCCACTTATACACAAAGCAGGTATTGGTACTAGATATATCGAACCACCATTCATTTCACATCATGTTTGAACATGCTGCCACAAAGGCATTTTATGTGAAAAATCTGCTTGGTTGTTCTCTGATCATATCTTTTCCACCATAATGTCTTTGCTGCGTACTTGATCTTTAATTAATTTCATCTCTCTATGTGATTGCTTAGCTTTATTAGCTCGTGTGTCCCTTGAGTTAGCCTTCACTAGAGTCATACTCCAAATGTAATACTCATAGGCATACTCAAACTTACGATTAAAGCTATTAGGAAGATACTCCTAAGGTAAACACATATTTCAGAGGATGACTTACTCGATCACTGATTAGTCATAAAACTAAGTCAGTGTAACCCCAAGGACATTACATGAATGACTGGTAAACTAGAATATAGCAATTAGTCTTTCTCAAGCACTATGGTATACTCTTTACCTCAATCAAAGTCCTTTGCCATGGTTAATATGATATACGCTTGTCATGCATAAGCACAACTAATATCAAACTTAGTACACATTATAGCATACATGAGACAACTATCTCCGAAACTAGTCTCATAATTCTTGATCTCACTAAGCGTCAAACGACACTTGACTAGAGACAAGACAATTCCATCTTGAGAGGTATAAACCTTTCCATGGAATTTCTAATGCTTAAATGTTCCAAGCAATGTGTAGATATAGGATTCCTAAGAGAATCTCAACATTCTTTCTAGCAATCTTAAAAGGACTTAGATGCTAAGAATGTAATTAGTTTCTCTTAAATCCTTTATCTTAAACTGGGCAGACAACCAGTTTCCTACGCCAGATGCCAATCTTAGTTGTTTGCAACTTTTGTAGATTTCATCATCGTAGAGTACCAATAATACCATATGTAATGCACTTTCAACTTCCTTGTGCTTACAGCACTGTTAAGGACACAAGTCAAATTCTAAATATTTGACAATTTCGATAAAACACATATACTCTGATTTAGATGCTTGCCTAAGACCACGAAGGTCTATATTAGCTTCCAATCATGCGTTTCTTGCCCTTAATTACATATCCATTAGAATGTTCTAGTAGATGATTTCCTCAAGACTTCTATTTATAGAAGGCTGTCTTGACAATCATAATACATACATTCTAATTTATGTAAGTTCTAATAGACAATATGATCGAATAAATTCTGGCACAACGATAGCGAGAAGATAATTCTCCTTGGGCATAACCCATTGTCATTGTCTTGCCATTTGAGATCCACATTTACACTTGCAAAGATACTTGCTCCCACTGACTGACACAGCCTGTAGGTAGTATTGCAAGTCTTGTAAAATATGTTGTCTATCTTAGATTGTAATATGGAATCTATCACCTTTTCAAAGATGATTATCCAAATTAACCAATACTACATTGTAGTTAAAGGGATTATGTTCAAGTTAATCTAAGACTGAGTCTTACGACACTCTTAGACCCATGAACTTGTTGTGTTCCAGTGGAACGCTCCCACTACGATATGGTTCTTACAATCTTAGGTACTGAAGTTGATTTTATTAGTGCAAAAGTTTCTAATGATATGACTTCTTGGTAATGGAAAAATCCGATATCTCTCTCTTTATCTTTGAGAGTTATCATGTTGTTAGGCTTGTAGTTCCTCTCTTGATCTTCATACAAGAATTCTATCTTTGAAGATTACAGAACTAATAACCTTACATCATTTGGGACAAACCTTAAAACATGCCTCAGTACACAACTCCAATTTCTTGGACACTTTTCCAACACGTGTTGGAACAACATTACACCTTGAGATGTGCTGGACTAGAGACACTCTAGTCGACAACTCGTGTTTTGTAGAAGGTACTGATGTTGGTAGTTTCTTTAATGTTTATCCCATCAATGATAAGATTTTAATGAGTACAACTCATCACTTAATCAAACTTGTCTTAGAAAGACTTCGATTCCTTCTTACATAACTATCTCATTCATTAGATGAATGCTTGGATTCGTTAATGGAGATTAGACTCCCACTACTGATCATAACCCTTTGCTCGTCTCCTTATGGCGTAAACCATTGAGACTTGCTAGTCTTTCTATGTTGCACTTCTATAAGTATTATGAATCTCTTGAAAAATCAAATGATTCTAACTCATAGTGCATCAAACAGACTTTCTCAACTCTCAAGCTATTTAACGAAATGTTAAAATCTTGATAGTCTAGATCAGTTCGAACAATTGCTAAGTATTTTCTTGGCCTTAAGACTAAGAGCCATAAATACTTTATCATTCAATGATTAAGAAGTTGATGTGTTGTTGAATACTCAACCTTGTCGCACTTATATTATTTTAATACTATGATGCCTTAAGCATCAACCATAAAACAATAGTTGAGCATTAATAGCTCTCACTGCAACAAAAACCTAACTGGATCAAGATCTCTTACTTAGAAGTTGCATTGTCATGTAAGTCATTGTCCTTCCATAAAATAGGTCAATCCAACTCACAAAGCATCTTTTCTCGCTTTAAACAAACTTTGATGACAATTCAGGCTCTCCCATTTCCATATCTAGTCTTTTGTTCAAATGAACTAGGACTTAAGAAAAATGCAGCCTTTATGAATTTGTCATCTATCATGTTACTTTCCTCTAACAGTAATATAACGACTATTATTCTAAAGATTTTCAACTTTTCAGTTAAACCTTCTTGTAGTCATTTCTTATTACTTTAGGCGATGACTTGTGTCAGAAACTATTTGAGTGATCAAAAGATCCTCAAAACATTCTGTCACTCTAGGATATTCCAATCGAATCATCTTGACAGATTCTATTGATATCCATCTTTCATCGTCATTAACCAAGACTTGTCGAGCTACTTAAAGGAAAATAGTTTGACCTTATTCCTCAAAGAGCTTGTCAAGTACATGCATAATGCATTCTCGAACATTCTTCGTGGAATTATGTCGAGGAAATGGAGGACATGAATCATTGAGTATAAACTCCAAGCTTTCAGCGATGAGAATCTTATCCATTTTCGTTTCCGGTCTACATAATTTAGGCATTCGAGTTTACTTTCTTTAAGGATCGCAAGCAAATATTAAATGACATAATGAAGATTTGGCAAATAAACTTATTATCACATACTTATGCTCAATACATAATCGCAAATAACCACAAAACAATTATGTATCTTGCAACTGTAAAATTAAAATTTTGTACCCTCAAGCAGAGGTCAATACGCATTAAAATTTTAGCATTTTTACTGGTCACAACACCGACGAATAGTCCAGAGACCGCAGCACGGCATGGCCGCCAAATGTTGCCTAAGCACGACCATCAGATTTAGCATTACAGAATCTTGTTTCTACAACACACTCCCATAACAATGCTCATGTGTTGATAACAAAACCAAGCTATCTCATAAATTCTGTTTGAACTTCTGAAACTTGTAATTTCTTAGGATTATTGTCCCCACAGCATGGGTGGCGATAATATTAGAAACTACTTTCTAGTTCATACTATTTATTTTTGAGAAGTCTGCCCTTATGAACTTGCTATTTCTTAGGATTATTGTCCCCACAGCATGGGTGGCGATAATATTAGAAACTAGCTTCACAAATTTGCAAACCAACCGATGGAGACCGTATACAACGCACTTGTTGTAATCATCACTTAGATATTTTTATATGGTTTTTGCATAATTATCACATAAGCAGATAAAGCAGATAATCCACTTAAAATAGATAAACACCAAATAAACAGATAAATCCATTTAATGCATGGCATTTACACGCACATGATAATTATCAAAAATTATTTAATCTAGTCAAGGGAGAATCAATTAAATAATTAAGTTTTATCTTGGATAATAATTATCCAAATTTATTTAGGATTTATCAAGATAGAGTCAACTATCTAAATCCACTTAGGATTATTCTAGATTTTATTTCGATAAAATCAAATCCTACAATTCAAGATAACGTTGATTTAGGATTATCATTATTTAAATCGTACTAGGATATTACTAGATAGAAATAAATCCATCATAATCCATAAGATAAAAATAAAATCCTATCAATCAAGATTTATACAAATCTTAATTCTATTTAGAATAGACATCTAAAATATATCAAATATTACTTAGAGCATCCCCATCCGTGCTCTTAGCTAAGAGCACGGAAGTGGGCCCGGACCCACTTTTACTGCTTGTCCTTAGCTAAGAGCACAACACCCACATCCGTGCTCTTAGCTAAGGACAAGCTCAAGGGTCCCACCATTCTATTATTCAATTTAAATAAAAACATTTCCACAATATTAAAATGCATTAAAATATCCGAAATACTATTACAAATTACAAAATAATTAAAAATTACATAATTAAAATCCTAAAAATTAAAAATTACACAAATAAAATCCTAAAAATTAAAAATTACACTACTCGTTGCCGAATTTCGCCCAAATGTGATTGATTAGATCTTTTTGTAGCTCAGTGTGGGCTCTTGTATCGCGCATTGTGTGTCTTCTTTCCATCCTCTCGTTCACCGTCGTATGCACACCTCGACGTGGGGGAGACCTCGCGGTTGAGCTTCCGGCTTCATCCTCGTCGTAAAAGTTAGCCGCCATCGGTCCTTCGTCAGCTATAATCATGTTGTGCAAGATAATGCACGTGTACATGATGTCGGCGATATTCTTAACGTACCAAAGCCGAGAAGGGGACTTCACAATGTTGAATCGGCCTTGAAGGACACCAAAAGCTCTTTCGACGTCTTTCCGAGCAGACTCTTGACGCTGCGCAAAAAGAATCCGTCTCGGCTCTTGTGGATTGCTGAACGACTTCACGAAAGTCGACCACCTTGGGTAGATACCATCGGCGAGATAGTAACCCATGTGGTATGCATTTCCGTTGACGGTGAAGTCGATCGCCGGTGCTACACCATTCAAAACATCATCGAAGAGTGGTGAAGAATATAGCACGTTCAAGTCGTTGTTGGATCCGGCAACACCGAAATATGCATGCCAAATCCATAGGCGGTAGTCGGCGACCGCTTCAAGGATAAGCGTTGGGCCGCCACCTTTGTGGCCGCTTAAGTGTTGCCCCCTCCAAGCAGTCGGGCAATTCTTCCACTTCCAATGCATGCAGTCAATGCTGCCTAGCATACCGGGAAAACCGTGGACTGTTTCGTGAAGACGAAGCAACCGTTGACAATCGTCGGTGGTGGGTGCCCGAAGGAATTCCTCGCCGAAAGCAGAACGAACGCCGTCGCAAAAACTCTTGAGGCATAGGATTCCAGTTGACTCACCGACATGCAAATACTCGTCGAAGAGGTCAGCCGTTTGCCCAGTAGCAAGTTGTCGGATGGCACAAGTACACTTTTGCAACGCCGTGAGACTTTGCCGACCGGTTGCGTCTGCACCTTCTTGAAAGTATTCAACGCGGGTGGACAATGTGGTGACAATACGCATAAACAACCGTTTTGACATGCGAAAACGGCGCCGAAAGTAATCTTGTGGATACCGCGGCTGGTCGGAAAAATAGTCGGCAAAGAGCCTTTCATGGGCTCCCTCTCGATCACGAGGGATGTAGCGACGTTTTGCTCTAGTTGGTTGAGGAGGAGGGGCGTTGGCGGCGACATAGGCTTCATAGGCGGCACGATATTGTTCATAATATTCTTGTTCTTCGCGCTCCGCTTCCGCAATGAGATTGGTGAAATCCATTTTTGAATTTTTTAGAGAGAGTTTGGGTGAGAGAGGAAGATGTAGATGATTAGTATGAAAAAGTATGAATGAGAGATAATTTGATGTGAAAAGTGGATGATGAATGTGTGTATTTATAGATGATTTTGGGATTAAAAAAAAAAAAAATCACAAAAATCCAAAAAAAACGTCTATAAACGGCTCTATTTTTTTGGGAATCCAAAAATATATATTTTTTTATATTTTGGTATTATTTTGAATTATTTATGAATTTTTTAAAAAAAAAATTAAAATTCGAATTTGCCAACGGCTATGCCGTTGGCCAATAAAAACACGCCACGTATGGCTGCTCAGCGGCACGGACGTGCTCTTAGCTAAGAGCAGCGCCGTGCCGCTGGCACGGACGGACAGCTCTCATCGGCGGACGGACGAGCTCGTGCTCAGCGGCACGGACGGACGGACGGCAAAACGCAACCGCTGCGGATGCTCTTAGAATTTCTTATATAAGTGAATTTATCTAAATCCAATTAAATAAGGATTTTCTTATATATCATTAACATCCGAATCTATCTAGGACATAAATCCAAAAGATAAGGATAACTTGGATTAATACTTATTTTAATCCATCTAAGATTTGTCTCAATAAAATTAAATCTATTGAAATCCATGGGATAAAATAAATTAATATAAATATTTATCCTAATTCATCTAGGATTTATCTTGGAATAAATCCATGTAAATCCATAGAATAAGATAATATTATATTATAATTATTCAAATCTATCCAAGATTTATCTAGGAACAAATCCATATAAATCTATAAGATAAAAATAAAATATTATATTATCACTATCCAAATCCATCTAGAATTTATCTATGAATAAATTCATATAAACTCATAAGATAAGAATAAAATAATATAGTCATTATCTAAATCCAACTAGGATTTGTCTAGGGATAAATCCACATTAATCCATAGGATATAGATAAATATTAGATTGTCATTATCCAAATTTAACTAGGATTTTCGTCTAGGAATTAAATCCCTACAAATCCATAAAATAAGGATAAAATCTATAATTAATCCATGATTTAATATAAAATAAAATTACATATAATATATAAAATCCACAAAAGATATATTCCAATCTTATTTCTAAATTTAATCTTGATTTATTTCCGAAATTGAATCCAAGGATTTGAAAATCCTAATCAAAATTTGGAAAGCGAAGTCGTGAGACGAGACAAAACGACATCACGCATAGGGAAACCCTAATCTTGCGTCATCGTACTCCCACTGAACCGCAGCCGCTGCTGGGCTCCCACACTCGTCTCGCGAGCTCGCCGAGCCTGACGTCTCCGACGCTGCTGCGTCGACGTCGCTCCTCCGGAGCTGCTGTCACTGCTGCTCCGTCTCCAGCGCTGCTGCGTCGTCCTTGCCACGGCTGCTGGCTCTGCCTCGGTGTAGTCGCTGCATCAGCGACGTTCTCACCGCAACAAGCCCAGCCGAATTCTGGACCATGAACAGCCATCAAAGACAGCCGCCGCCATCGCAAATTCCGGCAGCCCGTGCCTCGCCAGCACTGCTGCTCGAAGACACCTAGCCTCCACGTTGCTGTCCGTCTGTACTACGCTGGTGTTCCGCAAACGAAATTTTCCCCGTGATACAACGCGAGTAGCCTTCATGGCGTGATTCTCACATTCCAATTTTTAATACAAGATGAATTCCATGTAATCATTACAAGAAAACAATGATTACAATATCAAATTGTTAAAAGAATGTAACGAATTACAAAATTATGAATCTAAATAATCATCGCACATGAGAAATCAAAAAATGCGCAACTAAATATGAAACATTCAAATTCCCGTCGCATTATAAAACGCCACATCTTCTTGTTCTAGGGTTTCGAACTATGCATATTATAAACATATAACAAGCAACGAAAAAACATAAGATCATGCAATTCACATAACATGAAATTAATCCACATAATCAGAGCCAAAAATTGGCTCTGATACCAATTGCTGGGGTTTGGTGCCCCTTGCACAGCGGAAGACTTGTACAAATAAATAAATCAGATACGGATCTATTTGACCGATTATACGATTAATCAATTCACATGTTAAACAGATAATTGCATGCTAGAACGCAAATAATTCATGCTCAAAGAAAGTAAATCCTAAAACATGAATTCTACAGTTTAGAGTTACCGATTTGATTCTCCAAAGAATCGTCGATTGCTTGCGCCTTCTCCACGATGATGATCTTCGATACTAGACCACGGATCTTCTCTCTGGTTCCCGAACTGTATTCTCGATATCAGGGTGGGCTGATCTTATCAAAATACGAGGACTCGAATAAAGAAGACAGAAGAAATCCTTTTGGGAATAGGTGAAGAATTCGAAATCCTCCACAGCTGGAGAGTTCGAAATTTTTGAAAATTTTGAGAATAAAAATTGTGTTCATTCTGTCTCCTTTATACTCCTATTTATATTAAGTTCCTTTTGGGCCCAGACAGGGAACTATGGAAGGTTTTGGATATGGGCTCTCCCAATTAGCTTTTTACTAATTAAATTGAACCCACAATTTAATACAAGCTTATATTGGAATATTACGAGCAGCCACTACAGAAGTAATATTGCACTCCCCATCCAAATCCGAAATTACAAGTAATCCGGGTTTCTATTATTTATATTATTTATTTCTCGCGCTTAAGATATAAATGTCCATTAATTAATTAATGTCTGCTATGGACTTAATTAATAATTCCAAGAGTGGACTTAGTAAGAAACACTTATTTATTATTCATAGAGTAATAAAACTCCAACTGGCCAGTTTTCCGAATAATAAAACCTTGTTCAAGCTCCTCTTGAGGACATTATCAAACGAGACTCACCTCGTGCACGATTCAACATAATAGCAATCCTAGCACCGCTAGATATTAATCACCACTACCCAATATATCAGGATTATTGGGTTGCGAAAAACCCGCACCATTTGATAAGTCAAAGTAGTGCATAATCAATACCGTATGCTCAATGCTAACGTATATAGATTAAGAAATAGTATTTTATCAAGACCTAGTCTTTCAGTAGATAGCATAAAGACACGTCTTGTTGTTAGATCCATTCAGTGTTATACCACACCAACGTCATCTTATTTCAGAAAGGCTTAGAAATAATCGGACTTACATTGCAACCTTTCACGATAGGTAGTCTAAGCCTATCTGGGTTGTGAAATTCTTCTTTTTCTTTTGCAAAGCATTGCATAGAACCGACCGTGTTACCTTAAAGTGGACGACGCCCACAACCGGTCTACTAAGCAAAAGACTTAGACTTTGTTTGCTTCTTATACATTTAAATGTTTATAAAACATCTTATAAATGCACAAGCAAACACAATGTAATAATATACTGATTCTATTCGTGCGAAACTGCTCGAATAATACTGAATCGGGTTACAAGTGGATTATAGAGTTTTACGTATACAAGCAAGATTCTATTCGAGCGAAACTTGCTCGAAACATGCTTTTCAGTATACCAAACCTAACAACAACGACAACTCCATTAGCGGAAAACTGGATCAATTGTTGGATAGACTGGATAAATTTGATTCTTGGAGGGATGAAACGGATCGCCGGTTCGATAATCTTGAACCAAACACCAACCGCAAGCATGATCAGCGAATAGGGTATGACGACGACGACGATTCTGATGGTGACGGGGCACGGCGAAGACGTAATTGGGAGAGGTGGTCTCGCCCCAGTAACCCTAACTATGGACCGCGCGATCGTCGCGTTGATGATCGGGATCGCATAGAGAACAAGGGCAGGCCGACGACGTGTTGGGACTCACCGGCACAACAGCAGGACCGCAGCTACCCGACCTTTGACTGGTCCCGGCGCTCGGAGATGTGCTGGGACCGACTTCACCCTCAGGAGGAGGTGAGAGCGATGCGAGTCCAGGACGCATCCCACCTGCCCCGCTACTCCGCCAAACAGCCACCGCGGGACCTGTGCAATCAGCTCGCGCGTGTGACCAGTCAAACTCTGGACCAGCCTCCGCGCTCGCCTAGCTATTGGGACTCTCGGGAAGTGCTGCACGCGCAGCCTATGTACCAGCCACCGCAGTGCGACCGTTCGTTGTGTCACCGCACAGCGTTGTTGCCTGTTGTTGCTCCCAGTCTCAAGGTTCGTTCGCCTTGCCCGGCCCAACTAGCTGTCGTGAATGATTACAACGAGAAATTGCGTGTTTATAGATTGGAGCAAGCTACCCTCCTCGCCCGGTTGAAGTGCGAATTTGAGGAGAATATTGTTGAAAAAAATCTAGTTGAGGATGTTCCCAACAATGCCGCTCACAATGGGGGTGCTAATCTTGTTGTACCAAATGACGAGTCCCTCGAAGAGATCGTCAAGACCGACAATATGCCGCGGCGAGTGCTCGTTGGGGCATATGATGAGAAGATTGATGGTCTTAGTGTTCCAACACATAAGGAATTGGAGATGAGAGAAGATACAGAGACTTTGCTGGAGAAAGAAAATAAAGCCGAAGCCCTTCGATCTAGTTTAGAGCCGAAAGAGAAAGATTTTAGTGTCGTGACGGAGAAGCCGAGTGAGGGAGAGAGCATGGAGAATTAGAGCCTTGTTAATGACATCCAGGCTGGATTTGATATGAAAAAACAAGACAATCAAGAGGAAATGGAAGAGAAGCGAAGGTTGTTTGAGGATGAGCTTAAATTAAAAGCGGAAGAGTTAGGTAAGACAGGGGATGCTCACTCCGGTTCGCATGCACTTGCTTGTGTCTATGTGGATTTGAATGTCAGTGATGTCCCAAGTCTGAATCTTCAATCAACATCGCTCGACACCGATGCAAGGTTGATCCCTCCACGCAATGACACGCTATGGTTGAGCATTCTGAGAGGCATGGACAAGCTTTTCGTTTTGGCATGGAATTTTGCCGACAACATTGGGTCTCCTTTGTTTATTTTTTATGGAGGTGATAAAGGGAGACGTTCATTTGTTCGGTGTGTGTTTGATCCAGGAGGAGACGCCTCGCCAAAGCTTTTGCTTTCAACTGTCGTCGTTGGTTTGTGGTTTCCACCTTGAGGACATGGCGGATTTTAACCGTGGGGGAGTTGGTACGATCATATCTCCTAATTATTTAGTATCTTTTATTTCACCATATCTTTGTTTTCTTATTCAATAAGTTAGGGTAGAAGTCTAGTATTATAAATAGGATAGCTTGTTATCATTAATCATCCAATCAATGAATCAATGAATATATTATTTTGGCCAAATGCCTTGCGAAATGCTTTAAATACATAATTTCCTATGCTACATGCTGCCCGACAGAAGGTCTCCGCGCACAGCCGGAACTAGGGGTGGGTAGGTACGGTATACCTTACCGAAACCACCGTACCGTATACCTTACCGTAAATACGGTGTGCGAAAAAGTCATACCTTTACCATACCAAAGTTTTCGGTGTGACGAATTTCCATACCGATACCGTACCTCATTTTCGGTATACCGTATCGAAGTTCGGTATACCCTACTTTTGCGGTATACCTTACTTCAACATCAATTAAAATAGAAAATTAGAGTTTTTAGAATATTATTTATATTTTTATAAATTTAAAAATAAATTAAATATAATTTATTCATAATTATATTTATATTTCACAATAGATTTTATAATTTAAAAATATATAAAATATATTTTATATATAATTGTGTTTATATTTTTGTGGTATATACCTTAATTTACGGTATATAACGAATTTCGATATGCAGCGGTATACCGCGGTATTTGAAAATTCGTACCGGTACCTTACCGAAAGTCACGGTATACCGAAAGTTCGGTATTTTTTTTGGTACAATAAGGCCGGTATTTTGGTATTTCGGTATTTTTTCCCAGCCCTAGCCGGAACGTATATCTGATCTGTAGCCGTTGCCCGATGGGTTGGAACCCGCGCACAGCCGCCCAGATCCTTATCTCCGCCGGCCCTCACGGGCGCCGAATTATCTTTATTTTGTTATTTTTCGTTTTATCGGATCGTTAGGAATTTAGGTCCTTAACTACGTCACCTATCAGATATTCCTATCTAAATGCGAAGATAATTGAATTTACCAACTAGACGTTGATACCTACTTCGATTTACCAATTCAGTTACTTAAAGCATAATCGGTGTAGTGTCCAGTTTAAACTCTAGTAGGCCTATGTTTTACTAGAAAAATTCCTCTTAGTGACCCAACACTTCAATTTCAAAAAAGTAATTGAGGTCACCTTATAATTTCACCTTGATTTTTATGAGAAGGTAGTTTTACTTTTTTAACGTTACACGGTCACCTTGATTTTTAAACGTTCCAAAAAAGTAATTAGGTTATCAACGTAACAGCTTATTAGTATATTATATACGTACTATTTACTATTCCCTCCGTCCGCGAATAAGAGTCTCGTTTTTCCAGTTTAGTCCGTCCGTGAATAGGAGTCTCAGTTCACTTTTACCATAAATGGTATAGGATCTCACCTTCCACTAACTCATTCCACTCACATTTCATTTAAAACTAATATATATATATATATATAAGTGGGACATCTATTCCACTAACTTTTTTTTACCCACTTTTTTTTAACATTTTTTAAAACCCGTGCCACCAAGAAATGAGACTTCTAATGACGGACTGATGGAGTATATCATAAATACATTGACTAAATAAAAGTTTACGCTAAAAAAAACTTATCTTCAAAGATATAAAAATTGAGATCAATAACTAGCATTTAAAATTTTATAAAACTAACCATAATTTAGGATGCTCTCCTAAGTTGAGGACAAATTATCTTAATCTTTCGCTTTTTAGGACGCTTCTATTTGTGTAAATAATTTTAATTGGAACACGAATAGTAAGGACATTTTACGTAGAGTTGATTGTATAATTAGATACACAAATTAATGTCCTTAACAGCAACAAAAATATCCTTAGCCATATTTTTTGTTGTAGTGGTATTTCTTTAATAAAAAGGCATTAGAAAAATGTAATGTAAATGTGGATTGAATATAAAAATAATTTAAAGATGTGTTCCTAGCATAGCTGTTACACTAGTTAACGTAATAAGCAAAGTACTAAATTTGTTTTCTTCAATAATGATACAGTTTTAAAAATATTTCGATGGAGGAGTATGGCGGCGATGCTGAGGCGGAGGAACATGTTAGGGAGATTCAATATGTAAAACAGAAAAACGGATATCTGAAAGTCGTGATTATCACTTTCAGATCAAATCAATTTTGGTGGTTCTACCAAACTTATTTGATCGGATAAAATTCAGAGAAATCAGAAAATTCATATGTGTATTCGAGATTATGAACCAGAAGAATTGATCAGATTTTGAAGAAGACGAACCGGTGCAGCTGTTGACGAAACAGTGCATCCGTTGGGAATCTTAACTGAAAATAACTGATTTTCAAAAGGTTTCCGAAATTGCAAATTAGTCCTTGGACCCCGCTACCCGGGGGCGCTGCCCCCGGACCCCCGTTCATCTGTTTAGGGGCTTCGCCCCTAACATCATAATGAATTCAAATAAGTGTGCACTCCGCACCTCCATACTTAAATGATGTATCATTATAACAATAATCGATCAATCAAGTTAATCCAATTACACTAAAGTATCCAACAATCCTCCCCTATTTTAGTGCAATCCTTGATTAACTAAAACAAGTCATCTCAAACATTCAAACTTTTGCATAAATGAAATATCGTAACGATTGAATTCCATATTAGTACATTACACATTCCAAATATTCGAATACCCCGGGTGTCTCTAAGGATTGAACCCTGGGAAATCACATTGAATACACGAAGATAATGCACACAAAAGTTTACATACGAATATGTTCTATCTTGACACTATATTTTACTAGCCTATGTCCTTATCCTTCATAAACATGTCGAAACCAAGTCCCAGCTTCTTGAAGCGGCTAAACTTCATGCTTATATAGGTAGCTCATTTATTCTTGCACCTACATTTGCAATTTTTCAAAAGAACTATTAAGAATATATATATTCAACCTCCTTAACTTGTAGGTCTTAACACATACCTTGGAACGATTTTCAAATGTGTTCCTATCTCCAAAGATTAAGTTTTCCACATTGAATTCTGCATCTAGTGTCATACTAAATGGGAATTGGGTATCTTAATATCAGAGATTTGTATTGGACTTTAATCCCATCCCTATAGCCGATTTGTGCACAAGATCTCTACTTAACCCTTTGGTTAAATGATCGGCTAAGTTATCATGAGTTCTTACAAACTCCACAGATATCACACCATCCATAATAAGTTCACGAATCATGCTATGTCTAACACCTAAGTGTCTTGACTTTCCATTATACACTTGACTATATGCCTTAGCCAAGGTAGCTGCACTATCACATCTGGTAGATATAGGTGATATCGGTTTAGGCCACAATGGAATTTCATATATTAGATTTCTTAGCCATTCAGCCTCTTTACCAGCTGCTGCTAATGCCACAAACTCCGATTCCATTGTTGAATTCATGATACAAGTTTGTTTCTTTGATGCCCAACATATAGCACCACCTCCAAGACGGAATACCCAACCACTTGTGGAAGAATGATCTTCCATATTGGTGATCCAACTTGCATCCGAATATCCTTCAAGAACAGAAGGAAATCCAGAATAAGTCAACCTATAATCCATGGTTCCTTTTAAGTATTTAAATACTCGATTCATTGCTTGCCAATGGATTAAACTTGGATTATGAGTATATCGACTCAATTTTCCAACTGCAAAGGCTATATCGGGTCTAGTACTAATCATAGCATACATTAGTGATCCAATAGCCTTTGAATATTCAAGCTGATTCACAACAACTCCTTTATTAGGCACGAGTTTTGCACTAGGATCAAAAGGAGTCTTAACTGAAAAACAATCTTTGAAGTTGAACTTTTCCAACACTTTCTCAATATAATGTGATTGAGAAATGGAAATTCCTTGTTCTCCATGTGTGATCTTAATTCCAAGAATCACATCAGCCTTTCCCATGTCTTTCATTTCAAACTTAGATGACAAAAATTCCTTTGTTTTATCAACTTGATCTTGGTCAGTACCAAAGATCAACATGTCATCCACATATAGGCAAATGATAACCCCTTTACCGGTAGCATCAAATTTGCTATATACACACTTGTCTGCTTGGTTTAATACAAAACCATTCAACAACACCACGTCATCAAACTTTTGATGCCATTGCTTGGGGGCTTGCTTTAGTCCATAAAGAAATTTTACCAACTTACAAACCTTATTTTCATTACCAGGCATGACAAAGCCTTCTGGTTGTTTGATATAAATCTCTTCATTTAATTCACCATTCAAGAAGGCAGTCTTAACATCCATTTGGTGAATTACAAGATTATGTATAGCAGCAAATGCTAAAAATAATCTAATTGTGGAAATCCTAGCAACAGGAGCATAGGTATCAAAGTAGTCAATGCCTTCCTTTTGTCTAAAGCCTTGGATAACCAATCTGGCTTTATATTTGTCTATGCTTCCATCCACCTTCATCTTCGTTTTGAAGATCCATTTTCTATTTAAAGCTTCACAATCAGGTGGTAAATCAGTCAGTATCCAAGTACCATTTTGGATTATAGAATCCATCTCCTCTTGGATTGCCTCTTTCCAAAATGCAGAATCTCTTGAAGCCATAGCTTCTTTGTAGGTCCTTGGATCATCACCAATAGTAAAGCAATATTGATATTGAAAATTAATTTCATTTCTTGATCCTTCAAGTAAGTACAATTGAAAATCATTTCCAAAAGACTTAGCTTTTCTTGCCCTACTACTTCTCCTAACCTCAGGAGGTGTATCCATCACTTTTCCAGTTACATCATCAGAGTTACTAGACCTTGCAATCATGCCTCCAGGTTTAGGTATAGACGTGAATCTATCCTCATTGCCAAATTCAGCATCCTTTGACTCAATAATAGAGTGCACAGATACATAGTCATTGGGTTCTAAGACATAGAACCTATAACAAACAGAATTTTCTGAATACCCCAGAAACACACAATCTATACCTCTTTGACCTATGGTTTTCATTTTAGGGTCAGTTAGTCTTACCACTGCTCGACAACCCCAAACTCTGAGATAACTCAATTTTGGTGGTTTCTTATGCCAAAGTTCATAAGGGGTTATCTTGTTCCTTTTATTAGGAACTCTATTCAACAAATAACAGGCTGTTAACATAGCCTCACCCCAAAATCCTTCACTTAGGCCAGAATAACACAACATTGAATTAATCATTTCTCTTTCTTTCAGCTACACCATTTTGTTGTGGTGTATATGGAGCAGTCGTTTGATGTACTATACCAGTCGATTCAAAATACGCTGGATCATAATACTCACCTCCCCTATCAGTGCGAAGAGTTTTAATCTTCACACCATGATGAAGCTCTACACTTTCCTTAAAGATTTTAAATTTATCAAGAGCTTCATCTTTTGAATGGCATAGATAGACATGGCAAAATCTAGTAACATCATCAATAAAAGTAACTACATACTTTTTTTTACCATGTGATGGAGTTGAATGAAAATCACACAAATCACTATGTATAAGTTCTAAAACCTTAGTAACTTTATTGACATTCTTATTGAAAGGTTGTCTAGTTATTTTAGTTAACATACAAGTTTTACACTTTTCATTGTTCAACTCGAATGCTGGTATCAAACTCATTTTCGACATATCTTTCAATCTCTTATAATGTACATGTCCAAGTCTAGCATGCCACAATTCTGATTTACTAACATGATTACTAATACTTGTAGAGGTCATGCAAACAGAATTATTAACAAAAGAGACATCTAGATTCAACCTAAACATGCCACATAGATAACCAAATCCAATAAAATTATCATGCCTTGACAGAATGTATTTGTCACTTTCTAACACTTGTTTATATCCACAATTATTTAATACAATGCCAGAAACTAGATTCTTACGAATACCAGGTACATACACAACATTTCCTAATACTAAGGAATTTCCAGAAGATCCATCTTCAATTGGTTTAAAATCCTTGAACCATTGACGATCTTTGCATACATGACATGTTGCAACCGAATCAATCCACCATGACAGATCATCATCCTGCACATAAAATGCTTCAGAGATTATTGATGCATAATAATTCTCAACAGAATGATTATTAGGTAAAGAAAACGAACCTGATTGCTTTTCAGGATCCTTGGATCCACTTGAACCAGCCTCGTTTTTCCCTTTTCCTCCACCCTTTCCAGACTTACAATCCTTCTTGAAGTGCCCGGATTTGCCACACTTCCAGCAAGTCAGTTTAGGCTTCTTATTTCCATCCTTACTGTTATATCCTTGAAACTTCCGTTTCCCTTGAAACTTACGTTTCTCTTTACCAGCCTTTGAGGATTCACCCTCTTCCACCATGTTCACAGAAGAACCAGCCATGTTTTTAATATTACCAACAAAACTCTTTTCCATATCTCGTATGGACTGTTCAATCTGGAAATCACTTCCAAGTTCGACCAAGTTCAATTCCTCCTTCTTGTGTTTCAGATTATTTTTAAAATCCTTCCAAGAAGGTGGCAGTTTATCAATAATACTAGAGACAGAAATGGATTCATCCATTTTCATATCATATTGGGAAAACTGTCCCAATATCCTCAACAATTCGTTGTATTGTTCCATGACAGGCCTCGAATCAACCATTTTATAGTTAATAAAGTTACCAACAAGAAATTTCTTGCTAGAGGCATCTTCTGCCATATATTTGGCTTCGAGGGAATCCCACAATTCCTTAGCAGACTCAACATTTTGATACACATCAAATAGAGAATCAGACATACCGTTTAAGATGTGACCACGACATATGTAGTCATCGTTCTCCCACTTCATATGCCTCCTCGTCTGTTCCAGAGTTTCGTTTTCAACAGCCTCGGGCATGGGAGTACTCACAACGTACACCACCTTGAGATTTGTCAGCATGAAATGCATCTTCTTTTGCCAGCGTCTAAAGTCCTGGCCAGCAAACTTATCCAACTTCGCGAAACCTTTCGCTCCTTCCTTCATCGTTTCTTTGTTCGACATAATTGATTTGATCTTTGTTAGGGAGATTCAATATATAGAACAGAAAAATGGATATCTGAAAGTCGTGATTATCACTTTCAGATCAAATCAATTTCGGTGGTTCTACCAAACTTATTTGATCGGATAAAATTCAGAGAAATCAGAAAATTCATATGTGTATTCGAGATTACGAACCAGAAGAATTGATCAGATTTTGAAGAAGACGACCGGTGCAGCTGTTGACGAAACAGTTCATCCGTTGGGAATCTTAACTGAAAATAACTGATTTTCGGCGGCGATGGTTTCTTGGTGAGCCATGGCTTCGAGGAGGAGCGTGACGACCTCGGCGATGGCGATGGTCGTGGCGGTGGTCGTGCTTGAGCAACTCTATATTCCATAACATCTCTTCTTCTTCATTATTTTCATATGTATTAGAATCCAATGCATCTTCATCTACATCACGAGCTAGAGATGGAGTCATCACAAGAATTAAAACTCCAATAAGCATTAAGAAAGAGAATGTACTAGACATTTGTTTCAATGATTGATAGTATTTTTTCGATGTGAAAAATTGAAGAAAGTTTATGATATTTTATACTGGAGGTGAGGAGTAATGTTAAGGTTGTTGGTCAATGATATTAAATATGGAAAATTTACCATTAATGCAATTTTCTCTATTTATTTATTTTTTTTCAAATTTAAGAATGATATAAGGTAAATGTAGATAATAAGATTTTGTGCTTTCCATCTGTAATTAAGTAAATCCCCGGATATTTAAATTCTAGGATATTTAAATTCTGTGAATATTAATGCACGGTTTATTTGACTTAGTCTAAACTTCTCAATTCTCACTATAGTTAATTAACTTTAAAAATTTTAACAACTATTGAATTAGTTTCGATCGAGTTTTTGAAAAAATAATTACTTTCAAATATTTTTTTTACAGATAGCTAATCAATAACCATCTGATAGTGTACATCTTGCATAAGAAAGTGCTAAGTCAATATGCCTAAGCATTAAAAAGTTTTTCTTTCAATTAAAACTATCCCTTTGAATCTAAACACTTAAATATTTATTATTTTTTAAAATGAATAAATTTGACCCCATATTTTATACTAGTAAATGAGAAGATAAAAGCGGTTAAAGCATAAAAAAAAAAAAAGAACAATTGGTTGAATAAAGTGATTAATATCCACATGGATAAATTCGTCGTCTTCGTCTTCCTTTATTTGATTGATTCTTATTGCTATTGATCCTATAGCTCTTAGATGTCTTATTTAGACGTGAGATATTGAAGAAAGTTTAAAACATTTTATTATAAAAGAAAAATATTTAGATTTGTGGGTTAATATTGTTATCTCTCATATGTAAAAATCACCATCACTAGGGGTGTCGAAACGGGTATCCGTACCCGAAAACTTTAATATTATACTACTCAATCCCGACCAGTATAGTTAAACGGGTAACCCCATACTCGCATCGGGTATCCCAAACCCGCAGTTGCGGGTACCCAAACCCGCACACATAATTTAAATTGTGTATTATATTATTCAACGGTATTATGCTTTTAGTTTTCGCTTATCACCAATGCTAGTCATCTAATACAATAATTTTATATACATGTTTGAAATTCTAGAATGAAGTTTGGGATTGTTGCTAGTTGCTACACTACGATTTTAGATTTGTATTTTTTTTTTTTACTTTGTTGTATTTGCATAATTTCCAACTATTAACTATGCACAAATATGGTGATTTCTCATCTCTTAAATATAATATGACTATGTATGAAATATAATGCAAATCCAAATTTCAAATAAGCAAATATGATAGAAACATCAAACATGTCTAAAATTAAATCACCATTCAAAAATCTAATATAAAATAAAAAATAATTCACTTTCATCAAAAGTTTAAATACATATAACTTCAACTAAAAGTCTATATATTTTAAATCTTTAATATAAAGACACTAAACTAATAAAAGTTTCACTTCCACCAATGTTGCAATCCTTCATTTGGCAGCGGATAAATAATTGGAAATAAAGTGTATCATCGGGGAGTATATAGGGATTTGAAACTAATTAACTAAAATAAAATATTTGAAACCCCTATAAATAACGGGTATTATCGGGTTTAACGGGTATACCTATACCCGCGCGGGTAGCGGGTATACCCATACCCGCAAAAATTTAAAACAAACTACCCGATCCCGCCCCGTTTCCCATTGTCGTCGGGTAGCGAGTACCCGTTATCCGACGGATAGCGGATCGGGTTGAGAGTTTTCCAATGCCCGCTACCCGTTTTGACACCCCTAACCATCACCACCTTCATCATCATCATATAGAAGCTGAGTTTTGAGCTACTAATTTAGACATTTTTAAAAAGAAAATGAAATTGAACAATGTGTCAAGAAAGTTTTCCTTATAAACTCTTGCAACTTCTTTCCCACTGTAAATAGAAAATGCAAGTCAAAATAATGCACTTTAATAACCTTTTACCATTATTACATTGACTAAATAAAAGTGTAAGCTAAATAAAACTATCTTTATATGCAAATATTGAGACGTAATTAGTAGCGTTTAATTTTTTTTTAAATTAATCATAATTTTGGACATAAAAGAAAGTGTTCCGATGTAAGGACAAATTATCTTAACTTTTTGCTTTTTTTAGGACACTTCTATTGTGTCTTACTACCTCCGTTCACGAAAATTTGTCTCATTTTTTCATTTTCGTCCGTCCCCCAAAATTTATCTCATTTCACTTTTACCATTTTTGGTAGTGGACCTCATATTCCACTAACACATTCCTACTCACATTTTATTATAAAACTAATATATAAAAGTAGGACCCACAATCCACTAACTTTTTCAACCCACTTTCCATTACATTTCTTAAAACCCGTGCCCGGTCAAACCAGAACGAATTTTCATGGACGGAGGTAGTATAATTTTAGTTGGGACACCAACAATAAGGACACTTTTGATAAACTCGAAGTTTAGCAAGTGTTTAGGATGTTTGAAAGTGCATAATTGAGTATTTTGTAGCACTTTAATTGAGTTTTCATCTATGATCCCCTATTTTAGTGTTTTGATGAGTTTGTCGAGTTTTTGTAGTCACAACAGGTGGAAACGGACAAAAATGGTACCAACACCGGAGGCCGGGCGATTTACTGCATCTGGTCGGGCGTTTTTAAACGCAAGCCTGGGCGTTTGGCCTCCCAAACCGGGCATATCCACTGTGGCCGGGAATTTTCCTATGGAAAAACGCCCGGGTCGGGCATTTTGTGCAAAGCCGTTGTTAAGAAGAACGCCCGGTCGGGCGTTTCTTTACTTAAAAAACGCCCGGCCGGGCGTATTGCTCGTAATTGCTGGTTTCCTTCTATTTTCGCCCCGGATATAAATAGGACCTAGGGTTCGACTCCAGGACACTTTCC
>NC_062970.1:18031493-18160636 GCF_023119035.1 Salvia hispanica
TATTTGATAAAATGATAGTTTTGTTAGATTAAATCTAGACCACATATTTTAAAAATGTGTGGTGGAGATTTAGTTATAGGGTTATCACACAAATTGGGGTTATCATTATAATGCACCCCTGTATATATATATATAACTATTTGATTAGCATTATGTAGGCAATCAAATGAGAATATATATATGAGTGTGACTACAAAGATTTTGAAATATATTGTTTCCATATTGATTCTATTTATATATATGGAATTGATTTGGGTATTTTGATTGTGTATATATTGTATGTAAATTGAGTTTGAATATATGCATTGATGAATTGAGATTTCAATTAAATGTTTTATGATTATGAATCTACCGAGACGGTGGAATGAATGATTACATAATTCAATTCTCGTTTTAACATGTATTTTGATTATATTATGTTTATTTTGCAATCACCAAAGTGAGGCAAAATAAGGAGAGTCTATAATCAAACTCATATTAAAATTTGTTTAAGCAATTAATCTCTATATGTTCTTGATTATATTATGTTTATTTTACAATCACCAAAGTGAGGTAAAATAATAGTTTATAATCAAATTAAGTAAAAATCTGCTTAAGCAATTAATCGCTATACATTCTTGATTATATTATGTTTATTTTGCAATCACCAAAGTGAGGTAAAATGAGAAGAGTTTATAATCAAGTTAATATGAAAATCTATGTATGCAATTAATCATCATGCTTGTTGTGGCTATTCATTATCTAAATAGTTTGTTTGTTGTAAGGTCTAGATTCCCAAAGGAAATAGTCTTTGCGACATAATAAACACTAATGGAGTTAATAATTTAAATTGGTGTCGATTACCCAAAGGTAACGCCAATTTATTATTACTCAATTATTGAACTAAGATATGGATATTAAAAGCATGATTTTTATTATTGTATGAAGACTACCCAAAGGAGTTTTCATAATTGCCTCATGATATGGGTTTTCAAATTAATGTTCGTGTTATTATTCAAAGCTTTTATATGTGAGCATTCATTTCTTAATTGCTCCTATAATGTAAAAACATATATTTTTTGCTACTAGTATGTTTACCTCAAACGTTCCCCAACTTAATGGAACTAACTTCTTTGAATGGAAAGAGAAACTTAAGTTCACTCTTGAAGTAATGGACTTGGACCTAACACTGTTGAATGATAATCCAATTATTTTATGATCAAAGTAGTTGGTTGATTACCCATAATGCTAGGGAAAAATCTAACAGGACTAAGTTTACAGTTCATTAGAATATTCGTTGCAGATAAAGTCTCTCAACGACTGACATTGCAAAAGAATGTTTGCAGAATGTTGAGGATCGCTTCACAACTGCATATAAAGTCTATTGCAGGAAAACTTATGAAGGATCTCATGAGCATGCAATATAATGGTTCTCGGACTATGTACGAGCATGTGATGGACATAAATAACATCTCTTCTAAGCTGAAATTAGGATTATAGGTGGATGAGGATTTCATTGTCCAATTGACCCTAATTTCCTTACCTCCTCAATCTGGACCATTCCAAATTGATTCACTATAAAAGATTAGTGGACTCTTAAAGAATTGGGAAACGTATTGGTCTAGGAGGAGCATAAGATGAAGAAGTATGGAATGGGTGCATCTCATGCTCACATTGCAACCGAAGGAGCGTCTAAAGGATAATATTCATTCGAATTTATCATTCTTATGGCATAAAGGAACTGGATCATATTTCTAGTGAAAGAATTAAGAGGCTTATAAAGGATAATATTCATTCGAATTTAGACTTTACAAGCATTACCGTTTGTGTGGATTGTATTAAATGTAAACAAACCAAACACAATACTAAAAATGCCACAAGAAGCAATGAGCTCCTTAAAATTATACATACAGATATTTGCGGACCTTTTGATGTCTCGACTTTTAGTGGATAAAAAACGTTTTATCACCTTTATTGACGATTTTTTCGCATTATGGATTTATTTATTGCAAGAAAAATCTCAGGCACAGTTGAACATTTTATGACTGAGGTTGAAAGGCAATTAAATAGAAATGTGAAAATTATTCGATCTGATAGAGGTGGTGAATGTTATGGTCGTACCACTAAAATAAGTCAATTACTTGGACTTTTTGCCAAATTCTTAGAAAAGCGTGGTATTTATGCTTAATATACTATGCCAAGTACGCCTCAGCAGAATGATGTTGCTAAGAGACGAAACTGAATTCTCATGGAAATGATTAAAAGTATGATAATTCTACCTTACCCATATTGTTGTGTGAATTTATGCTCTTAGAACCGCTATTTATGTATTAAACCGGGTTTCTAGTAAGGTTGTACCAAAGACTCTCTTATGAACTTTGGACAGGTAGAAAACCCAGTTTGCAGCACCTTCATATTTGGGGCTGTTCAGCAGAAACTAGAGTATACTCTTCGCAAGAAAAGAAATTGAATTTTAGACAGTTAGTGGTTACTTTATAGGTTACTAGATAAATCCAAAGGGTAAAGGTTTTATTATCCTAATGATAACATGAGAATTATGGAAACTGGAAATATATGATTCTTTGAGAATGGTGAGATCAGTGGGAGTTTTAACACTCATAATGCGGTCATTAGTGAAATAAGGGTAGATTTTCCTCTTCCCTCATTTCCTTAAGAATTAAGTGTGCCAAATATTGTTGAATAGCCTAACAATATTGAACATTTGAATGACTAATGATGATGCCAAGTTCATTGAACATAGGTGTGGAAGAAGCATCTCTAGAAGTGTCATTAATGTTTTCTTAATGAGAACGAATGTGGTCATTTCTGATGACTATGTGGCATATCTCCAAGAATCCGAATGTGATATATGAATACGTAATGATCCAGTTTCATATTCACTAGCCATTAAGTGTAATAATTCTAATAAATGGATTGATGCATGATGAAAGAGTTAAAATCTATGGATTGTAATAGAGTCTGGGACCTTGTCGAATTACCTGATAGACAAAAGTATATTGGGTGTAAATGGGTCTTCAAGACCAAATTCGACATAAATGGTTTAATCGAACGATTTAAAGCCAGACTTGTTGCCAAAGGTTATACTCATAAAAGATAGCATTGATTATAAAGAGACTTTCTCTCAAGTATCAAAGAAGGACTCACTTAGAATCATTTTGGCACTTGTAGCCCATTTCGACTTGGAACTACATCAAATGGATGTGAAAAACTGCTTTTCTAAATGGCGATTTGTAAGAAGAAGTCTACATGAAACAACCTGAAGACTTCATTAAGAAATGGAATGAAAATTTTTAGTCTGCAAACTTAAGACATCAATTTATGGACTGAAACAAGCTTCTCGACAATGGTATTTTAAATTCCATGACACTATTACTGCTTTTGGTTTTAAAGAAAACACTGTTGATCGGTGTATATACCTCAAGGTTAGTGGGAGCAAGTTCATATTTTTGGTTTTGTATGTTGATGATATATTGCTTGCTAATAGTGACATTGGATTACTACATGCACTAAAATTATCTCTCTAAAAATTTCAACATAAAAGATATGTGTGAGACATCCTATGTCATATGATAGAAATATCTTGTGATCAATCACGTGGACTCTTGGATTGTCTCATAAAAGCTACATAGATCGAATCTTTTAGAGAGATATGGCATGAGTGCTTGTTCTCCAAGTGTTGTTCAAATTCATAAAGGTGACAAATTCAGTTTGGATCAATGTCCAAAAACTGAATTGGAACGTAAGGATATGGAAAATATTCCTTATGCATCTATTGTGGGAAGTTTGATGTATGCTCAAGTCTGTACTAGACCAGACATCAGCTTTGCAGTTGGAATGCTAGGCCGTTACCAAAGTAACCCTGGTGTTGAACATTGGAGAACTGCAAAGATAATAATGAGATACTTAAAGTGAACAAAAGATTTTATGCTCACATTACGGAAATCTGATCAACTAGAAATTATTGGATTTCCATTAAAGCTAAATTTATGGTTTGCTTTGAAGCATTAATGATTGCAAAATTTTATTTCAGGCCTTGGTATTGTCTCCTCAATATCCAAGCCGTTGAAATTATATTGTGATGATAGTGCAATCGTATCTTTCTGTAAGTATGACAAGTATTCAAGGAGCTAAACACATGGAATTAAAGTTTCTTGTCGTGAAAGATGAAGTTTGGGAACAAAGAATATCTATATAATATATAAGCACACAGCTTATGGTTGCTGATCCATTGACTAAGGCGTTACCGCCTAAGACATTTATGGAATAAGTTAACATAATGGGTCTTGGGTATGGAAACGTCTAATCTTTATGTTTCCATGTTGGTTCAGACACTTAAGTTATAGATATTTTGAATTCAATAAAGTTGTTTCTACTTTTCCTGCATATACTTATTATTTGATATGCATATGTACGTTTTTAGTATTAATGCAGGAGGTCTTGAAATAAGACAATTACGGACGCGGTGTCACTTATAGATTATATTAGAGTGGATATTGGTGATGTGGTACATGGAAGGAACTATATCGATTGAATGATATACGCCCGCCATGACCCGCATTAGTAGTCTCTCTAATATAATACTTATGTTTACCAATGATGAAAGTATTTATAAAGTCCAATATTATGCGCGCCTTATGTTTATTATGTCTATTTTATTGTGGCTCTGTCAAGTGTGACAAGTGGGAGAATCGAAAACTTTGTGTCCCACATGTTCGCCAAGTGGGAGAATGTAAGTTTTATGTCTCACATATGTGACATGTGATAGAATCCTAAATAGAATTGGATTTTTGATGTAATACATTAACTTGGTATAAGACACATTTTACCCTAATTAATTAGCTATCAATTATAATTTTCAGATCTACACGAATTATATGTTAATAGCAAAATATTTTGTGTAAAGTCTGTAAAAAAAACTGTAACAAAAATTGAATGGATATAATTATCACTTCCCCAAGCAATTTCTGTAAAATGAAGATGTGACGCCCCGGAATTTCGTTCCCTTTTTCGAGATAAATCGGATTTAGTAGCTTGATTAATTTCCTTTAAGAAGCTATGTAATCGTAGTGGTCGTTGTAATTCTCGACTTTGGAGTAATTTAAGTATTTTCGTTGGAAGAAATAAAGTGCAAGGAAATTATGTGTTCAAGGATAAAGGTAAAGCTATGCTTTTATTAGATAAATATTTGAGGAATAAGATACACAAGAATGTTGGAGATACATCTAGCACATGTTTACATATGTGAGAGTGACAACACACACATCTATTCTACACCATTTATCCTACTACACTAGTCAACAAGTTTGGAAGCTAGCTATTTTGGTGATGGAGCCAAATGATCTCTAGAGGAGCATCTTCTTTCTTTCTCCCTCACTCTCTTTCTCAATTAGGGAGCAGCCACAAGACTCCAAAGCTCCAGCCATGTACCTGCAAATTAACACAAGAATAGGGGTTAGAAGATGACTCACAAATAAAAAGGAAGGGAGGCACAAGCTCATTTAAGAAAGGGAAATAGCAGAGCTTGAGATCAGCCCCTTTTTGGCACATTCTCAACTAGCATCAATGAGGAATCAAGACAAATGAGCATGGTAGAATGAGCCTCTACACAAGCCCAATATAGACATGAGTCAAATCCTCTTCTTCCCATCGTTCAAGGCTGAGGAAACAGCCAAGAGAGACAGCCACACATACACCAAAGTAGTAAGAATAACATGAACATGAAGCTCAAAAGAGGTAGAGCTGGCAGCCCCAAAATAAGAGCCTTTGCCTCCAAGTCTCAAGCACAAATAGCCAAGAGTAGAGCTCTATATAAGCTGCCTCATCTCTCTTCTCCTCCCCACAAAATGACACCCCAAACTCACATAAAGTCAAGGAATATAGCAAGGAAGGGAGGAGGAGCAAGGAGGAGATTTTGAGGCTGGACATCAGTCCCATCCGAGAGGATTCATCAAAGTGAGGTAACAACCTCAACACCCAATAACCTTTGCATCATGAAGAACAAGAAATAGATAGCACAAGAACTTAGAAATTTCCATAGGATTCTCACAACCAAGTATGAAACAATAGCAGAACCCTCAAGTTCTCCCACAGTAAGCATGTGTAAGAATAGAGACTCAATGCAGTAAGCTAAATGCCCCATTTGAAAAATCAGAACTTTAATACCATAGCCAAAGACCAATTCCAGTAGCTACATTCCTTCTCATATCACAAACCCCTCTCAATGCAATTAAGACCACCTCACATCAAGTGATAAAGCAGTAATAACAATCTGCCAAGAACATAAAGCTTTAAAGAACCATGCTTTGAAAGGGGAAGGGGAAAGGAGGACTTAGCTTTAGTTGGGCGGAGCTGCCCGGCGACGGACGGGCAGCGACGAGCTCCGGGAGGCCCGGCTGAACGGAGACGCTGCCGGGGCAGCAGAGTAAGGCGTCGGCTGGTGTCAGCGCCGTCGAGGGAAGGTCGAGAGAGGGCTGGAGTCGCTGCCTCTTGGAGGGCTCGACGGCGAGAACCGATGCAGAGCGCTAGCAGCAGCGACGGAGAGCCGGCGACGCAGAGGAGCGGCGGACGGCGAGTGACGTCGGCGGCGGCGGTGCTGTGAGCTCGCCGAGTGAGAGAGAGAGAGAGCTCGACGGAGATACTGCTGCCTCAATAAGGATTCTTCGTTTTTTTTTTCAGATAGGGGAGAGAGGAGAGACACCTGCGGTGATAGCCGGTGGAGGACGAGACGTCGACGGCGATTTCGCCGAAGGAGGCGTGAGAGAGAAGGAGAGATGCGCAGCTCCTCAGTTCTAATTAGGGATTTCTTTTGGAAAGAGAATTGGGGGAAATTCACAATGGAGAAGGGAGTAGTATAAGTGGGTACTTCCTTTTCTTTATTGGGCCTCAATGCTTGGAGAAATTAAAACAATGGGCTGATGTGTTAATAAAGGAAGTTGGGTTGGAAATTGTTTGTTGGGCTAAGTCCAACTTAATTGGAGTAGTAGAATATCTCATTTAATTAAAGCTTGGGCCTACATGAATTATATGGAGTATTGCTACTTAGTTATTGGGACTAGTCTCATTTAATTGAGTGCAGTGGGCTTTGGGCCAAGATTTAAATTATGAGAAGTTGGAATTATTGAAGAATTGAGATGGAGCTCAATTAATTAATTTTCGAATAATTTACTAAGTTTTCGAAGATGCAAAATTTTGAGTTGAAGCCCGAAAAGTCGATGAATAAATTCCGAATAATTTATTTTCGGGAAAATAAAGTAGTAAAGTGGGAGACGCGAAAGCCGGTCGGCGTCGCCCCGCGACACCATAAGTGGCCTTAAGAAAAATCCGAAGAAAAGGATTTTAGAAGAGACTTTCCAAGAATTCCTATTCTTGTAAATAAGGGCCGAGTATTTGTTTAGAGAAAATAGATTTTCTCCAAAGTTAATAAAGAGAATAAATAAACTCTGCAGAGTAGTGAAGTCGAGGTAGGATTAAGAAAAAAATCCTATAAGACGAGACTGAGATATAGGTGCTATCCAATAGGATGCATGCATTCTTTCTAAAGAAAAATAGTTCAAGTATTAATTAGCGTGCTACGCTATTTATTTTCAAGGGATAAGTTGCTCAAGGGCGAGTGAGGCCAAAGCGAGTAATTGAGTTGAGACATAAGCATATCAGGTGGGTTTTCTTTCAATAGTCAGCACTATAGTGTCGATATAAAGCAAATACTTTTGAAGTTATGAAAAATCATCTTTTCTCAAAATGAAGCAGTGATTATTTCAAAGTGTTGTCATGCCATAAAATGTTTGTTTTGAGGCCTATCTGTTGGGGTTGTAGCTTGCGGGGTTTTGGCAATGCCAAACCTAGTTTAACGAATTCGGTTCCCAATAGGACCGCAAATCCTTTTCGGAATAATGTGCACGAGAGCCGTGAGCCATCAGCTGTTGGCCGGCGATGTGTCCGCTGAAGGTGGCCACCTTCACGGTACACGATTCACAGATATGGTAGAAATTTTGAAAGAACTTAGTCTGATCAGACGAACTTTTAGCTCACAAAAGAATTTAGTATGCTCGGGCCTTTTAAGAAAAACTCTCGTGCGATACTGTAGATGGGTGACAACTATATATTGTATGTTTTGTTTTCGGCATGTGTCCACTGAGTACTCCTGTACTCAGCCCTGCATGTATTTATAAATGTGCAGGTTGAACGTCAAGAGGATGGAGAAACGATCGGAGTCGATGCTACTAAATAATCCAGTGGATCTTTTCACTATTCGTGTCTTCATACACGAAGTCGTCTAGTATGGACTTATTCCGCTGCTCTTTTGTGGAGTGAGACATCTTAGAATCTCACCTTCGAACTATGATTTATTGATGTAATATTTATTCTAGTTCTAAGACCATGAAATGGTACATTTGGTTTCTATTCTATAATATGAATCGACTTGGCCTTTGGGCATATTCTCAAGTTCTTTCCCCTTTTCTTTCCCCTTTTCTTTCCCCGTTTCTTTAATCCCTCTCATTAGTCGCGGTTTACCCGCTTTCGCTATCCTTAGCAAAGTGCGGTCGTGACAGAAGAATTGTACCTAAATAAAGAAGATCAACAACAGAATCAAAACGTCTTGCTTCGCCAAATCACAACAAAACTTACCATGGCAGTCAAAGCCAAGCCCCACTCGGCGATGGCAAGGCAGAACTGAGACGACAATCTATTCCGGCAGCAGCTGAAATTTTGAACGAGGACGACCGAGCTGGAGTAGGAGAGGGAACAAGATACTGCATGCACAGAAAAAAATACTTTGTTCCATAAAAATATGTGCACTTTACATTTTCGTCCGTCCCATAAAAATATAGGCATTCCATTAATGAAAATTTTCTCAATTTATTAACCTTATACATCAAATTATTTACAACTTATAATACCACTAAAACAATAATAATACTAATAATAATAATAATAATAATAATAATAATAATTAAAAATAAAAAAAAATAACAACAACAACGGGATCTCGCCATCGGCGGACCCAGGTGGGGTCGAGCGGGGTCGGCCGACCCCACCGTTGGTCCATGATTGCTGCCGGAAAATACCACTACTCGGCCCGCCGATCCTCAAAAGCCCTGCCTCCGACTCCATGGCAGCCTTCTCCAAGGAAGAGAAGCAGAGAAACAGTGAAACTAAAAATTGGAGAAATAAAGAAGAGAATAAATATACTCTCAATTTGGTAATTTGATGAAGAAGATAAGCGGATAAGATTTCGATAGAAGAGAAGTTTGGGAAGAAGATGCATATTTTAACTTCTGGGATTCTATTCGCCCTTCATTCTATTTGAGATTTGGGCTAAAAAATTGGGATTTGGCATATGAATAATGATTTTTTTTTTTTTTGTTAATACTTCTAAACGAATTTTTTCTTTTATTTGAAAATCATCACAGATTCATTACTTTTAGGAAAACTATTTAATGTTGCAAATTTTAAAATTTGGTGTCACAGAAATCCAGTCTATCCTACTATTACATATTGACTCATCAAAAAATGTATATAGAATGTTTTATTAGGATTAGTCTTTTCGATATGGATACTACTTATTACTACTAATTTGACACAAATTAGACTTAGTATCACAAATTAAAAACAAAATACTTTAAAATTCAAACATTACGAACTCACTATCAAACAATTAAATTCTACTATAAATTTGTGAGATGAATATTAATAAGAATGCACAAAAGATAATATATCCTCTTTCAAAAAATTACTCTATTTAAATATTATATTTTTAAATAATAATTATTTAAATATTTTATATATAATTTATTTTTATTATATCCGACCCCACGAGTTTTAAATCATGGATCCGCCATTGGATCTCGCTATCCCACTGACATTACTTTAACTATCTATCTCTTCATATCTCTTACTTTATTAATTTTGTCTTAATTCTCCTAACACAAAAGTATTACGGACCCAAAGCTAGCTATTAAACACAATGTTCTTATCATAATCACAAAGTCACTAAAATGTTCATATTTTATTAATTATTGCTATGAATTTGTAATCCGTCTTGACATTAGGTGAGGAGGATTTCCATCCTAAGACGGCTACTGATTAATTGGTTCAAGGTCGTCGAAGAATTGCACAAAGTCGATAATGATGAAGAGTTTTTTAAAACATTGAAGAATTTATACCTGTAGCCTCAATACCGTAGTTTTTAATATTTTGGTTTAATTTAGAACCAATGCATTGTATTGATTCAATTTTGAAACAACGTGATTGAGTTTTATAGGTAGAAATAATTTTTTAACATGTCATGTTCTTGTTTATTTTCAAATAAAAATTAACTAAGCTAATTGTTAGAATACAAAAATTGATAATTAGAAAATAAAGTCGAAATAGTCTTTCATTATTTGCTTACTAGTCTCTCTATAAGGATGCGATGAATGTAATTGAAATGCTAATCAAGAAACTAATACAATATACTATAGTCCATAAGCTCATATGATTTTTGATAGAAATCCATGAGTTCCATCCTAAAACCAATTGGTGATAAGAGGAGGGCCCATGAGATTTATATACTAGTTTCAGTTTTCTCTTGGCACCGATGTGGGACAGTCATATGTTATATTTTTAGTTTCAATTGCCAACACCCTCCCTCAAACCCTTCAAGGTGAATCTTAGGTGAATCTTGGAGGGGTTGGACTTTTTCTAATCGATTGGACAATCGGTCCAATTTTTTTTCGATCGGTTGGACCATTTGGCCCAAATTTTTAAGTCCAGATATACTGCTGGATCAGTCATTTTTTTGGTTTCGGCCCAGATATACTGCTGGGTCAGTTAAATTTGACCCACAGTCGGCGACCCGCTCTGATACCATGATAGAAATCCATAGGTTCCATCCTAAAACCAATTGGTGATAGGAGGAGGGCCCATGAGATTTATATACTAGTTTCAGTTTTCTCTTGGCATCGATGTGGGACAGTCATATGTTATATTTTTAGTTTCAATTGCCAACAATTTTAATTAGTAGGAGTATTTATTTATTCACATTTTATTTCTATTTTCTAACTAACAAATCATATTTAACATGTAGGAGTATTTAAATACAACTAGTGTAGAGAAGAAAAATACGTTATGCAATAATAATTTTCAATGATAAAAAGCATAGTCTCCATCACTTAAAGACCAATTTAATATAACACAGGTTTTTAAAAAATTATCTATGTGAAAAAATACTCCCTTCATCCCTATGTAGTAGAGACGTTTCCTTTCGGCACGAGATTTTAAAGTATTGCGTTAAAAATTAGCTAAGTGAATGGAGAATTAAGTATGAATAAGAAAAATGAAGAGAGATGAAGAGAGAATAAAATAAGAGATAGTAAAGTAAGAGAGAAGAAAAGTTTGTGTTTTTTGTCAAAATAGGAAATGACTCAGCTAAAGTGAGATAATCATAAAAAGAAATACGACTCAGCTACAGAGGGACCGAAGGAGTAAAAAATAGAAGTTAGTAAAATACGGATTCTACGTAGATCCTATTTTAATACTATAATGGATCGTGAGATAATATTATAATGGATCGTGAGATATTAAGATATTTGAAAGTGACACAATAAATTAAAGATCTATTAAAATATTTAAAAGTATCACAATTATTATAGGCCACATAAAATGTTGGTAAAACACCTATTGTGGCATTATTAAGGTTTACAATAGATCGTGCACATAAAATCTTTGAATCATTAGTTGTGAGCCTTTGATCGATGTGATTTGTGAGACGGCGGTGAGTTCTGACAATTGAAAGAACAGAAACTTTCACGGCATTCGTCGTCAGTTAAACCAGTGTCCGAACACCCAAATAAACATTCTTTACAACCATTGTCGTCATCGTCAGCGGACACCGCTGCATAATTAGCAGCAAATATAAGGACAATGAAAATTGTAACCACATCTCCCCATCTTGACGATTTCATGTTAGCTAACTATTATACTACTTTTTCTATGGAAAAAGATAAATATTTGAAAGTGAATTTTATCCAAACAGTTTACGTTTATATATACTTTTCATACACCTCTCATTTATTTGCATTAACACAATTAATTAAGATTCAGTGGGAGGGGGTTATCAAATTTAGTGGCTAAATTTAAATGAACGTTACAGTGGGAGGCTCATTTAGTTGCGTAAACACAATTAATTAAGATTCAGTGGGAGGGGGTTGTCAAATTTAATGACTAAATTTAAATGAACGTTACAGTGGGAGGGATTGTCGATGTATATATGAGTTGGGGTGTGATCAATTGTTCACTCACTCATTAGTTGTTAACTACAACTAATTTAAGATCATAAGAATTAAGAGATCTAATAGTCTATAATTTTCTATATGTAATTTCGTTTTTCATATTTTAATATTGAAAAAATAAGATTAACTATCACATTTAGGATTTTGAGTCGCAATATCAATATAGTGTCTTAAAGATATATCAACATAATGCATTGAATATGTGAACACAATTTAATATTGGTATTGTACACATATTATGTTATCTATGTTGATGTTAGCTGTTTGTCAAAAAATATGAAAATTTAGGATTTTTTTTTATTTTGACATCGAAACATATGCATGTAAGATCTCGTTGGAATTCTTATAAAATTATCTTTAATCTGATATATGTTGTTTAAAAAAATAATTTTAATTGGGATAGTTATAATCATTTAAAGTTTTGAGATATTTTTTAAAAGATAGTTATAACTAACTTTTTGTTAATTGACAATAATACCCCCAATTGACATTTTTTGTACATTGTGTTGATACTCATGGTTGTATGATCTTGTACCTGGATTTAATGATCCAAAAACTATTATTTAGTTGTAGTTAGCAAATTAAGAATGAGTTAACAATATAACACACTCATATATGAGCTTAACGTTGGCCCCATGCATATTAGCCTAACATGAGTCTAATAGACATACACATAACATATCTGAGAAGGATCTAATTAGATTATGATTCATTAACCCAAGATTTATACTCTTTGTTGATGTTGATTTTGCAATTGAACACAAAAGCACACACAAAAAAACAATAAAAGGATAGAGTGGATCTAACCCTTCAAAAACTAGACCCAAAATGATTTGATGGGAGACAAGAGATGAAGAATATGAAAAGGAAGATAAATGTCATTGATGGAATAAGCAAAAGACACTTATAACATACTAACAAGTATCAATGGCTAAACCTTCAAGGAATCCACAAGCCTCAAATATATCTTTACTTGATCCATGCTTGAACTAGCAATTGATGGAAATTTCATACTTGACTAGCAATTGATGGGAAAAGCAACCCAGAAAACTAGGAATTTGAAACAAACCCTCAAAGGGAAGAACAAAGCTCACAAGCTACAAATTCAATGTTCAACCAAGAAATAAAATGGAAAAAGTGCTATTTATAGTTTAGGTCCAAAATTAAAGGAAATGACCCACAAAATATAAGTCCGCGTGATTCGCCCGGTCGGGTGAATTGTAAGGCACAAAATGTCCGCCCGGGCGAACTTTCTGCCCCAAATGTGCAAAAATGTGCAAAACGTTTCCATGGCTAATTTCGCCTGGCCGCGCGTTTGAAGTCGAAGATATTGGTGGCATTTTCAGAACATAAACAACAAAAATAAATATTAATTAAAACCTGAACATAGAAATACATAGTTGATTGCGGATTTTTTAGCCTTTTCATATCATTATCGTTGGAAACTAAACACCACTTTAAATCGTACTGGTGGAATTGGTCTGGTTCATCATTAATTCTTGGATTTCAATTAAAAAAAAACAATCTTGAAAAAATTAGTGTAGTGTCCGAAAATTTGAAAGAATCGAAAATTAGTGTAGAATTGGCACTTACAAGCGCATTTAGAGATGTGACTATGTTTGTCATACGGGAAAGGGAAAATGCTAACTCTAATTTATTCCTATGATTTACTAGTATTTATATGGACTGTATATTTTGTTATTTATCAACATTTGTTTGATGAAATTGCATATTTCACTGACTATACCGGATATCAATGTTTATGCAACTGAGCCGTTTTAGATTTTACAAACAAGTTTTGCATGAAAACTTTCCACACTTTCAATTGTTTGGTTGAATATTATGCTCCTTGAATGAAATTTTTTAATTGCTAAAATATTCAACCTGCTCAATTTATGTATTTATTCCAGTTTCCGAAAACTCTCACCAATAAGCAAGGGGAGAAATTGTCAAGACATTATTATTGTTGAGTAATTTATTAAACACAACAACAACAACAAAAAAATCCTATTAAAAATATTTTTAATGCAATTAAGGACGTTATTTTATATTTCTAAATATACTACAAACGCTTCAAAAACGTTTTTATTATTAATGTCCCAACTAAATTAGAGGGTGCAAATGAAATCGTCCTAAAAAAGCAAAAGATTAAGCTAATTTTATACGAAATATATATATTTTGCGTATCGCGAGCATTGAGGTTCATATTTATCAAATGTAGTGAATCTTGTGATTGCGTTTTCAATCTAATATTATCCCCACCCCATGTTAGAAGTTGAGGAGTTTGAAATGAAAATGTAGCAGGAGGAGAATAGGAATCAGCTGATTAAAGAGTTACTAATGGCTGTGCTCTTACAAATTACAATAGTAATGAGATCTTTTATGGAAACAAGTAAGAGTAAGACTTTTGAATCAATTATTGATAGGGCCAAGCGTTTTGAAGGCGGATCCCCATCCACATGCATTTGAATGTCGGCATACGAGTTTTTTGCGTTTCAAAATGTAAGTGCAATAGTGTTGATTTGACTATACTTGAGGAAACATAAAATTTTTACTTTATGTTCATATCAGAGTAATGCATTTTCTAATTACTAACGCAACAAAATTTTCGGTTGTAGTTATTCATCACTAATTTGTAGTGAGTTATAGTATTAATTTTTGGATCGTACTAGGCTAATTGAGTCAATTTTTTATTTTTCCGAAAAAAGTTACACTACTATTTACTTTTCTTTTTATTTTTTTAATTCGGTTTGCTGGTGTTAGTATGCCTTGAATCTGTATGGTTACTGCTAGCCGAACGTTATGTAGAAGTAGGACACAAAACTCTGTAATCTGAAAACAATCTGAATAATATTTGTTCTCCGTTTCCGCCTGTGGACGTAGTCAATGCAACGTGATCTGTCTTCTTTACATTTCTGTTTACTTCGATTACACAATTGTTCTATTATGTCACAACGGCCGGAGTACTTTATTCTATCAATTTAACCTTTAAATACTAATTTCTTAAAATAAATGCCCTAACTATAAAATGTGACAGAGCAGTCGGAGGTAGTATTAATAATGAAACATAGATTTGAAGCATTAGTAACGTCCATAATATTTTACAAATAACATCCACTACATATTTTTTTTGAGAAATCTGAGAATATTATGTCAATACAAAATTCAAAGACACGTATTTGAGAAATTATGTGTAATGAATAACAAAACACGCTTCAAAATCACGTGCATACCACGCGCTTATATTTTGCGATGGAAAGAAAAAGGTTGAAGCTCTGGTTGATGTCAACCATCATCAATAAAACATTATCCACCACCCTTCACTTTCTGCCTGCGATTTTCTGCTCTCACAATTCACAATAATCCAAACCCAATTTTGATTATTCCTCTCTCCGATTTTATTTTTAAAAAAAAATCCTGAATATCTGTTGTTCATCGGCACAAATCATTTGGCCCCTACCAACTTGGCTGTATTTAATTCCATGCAACTACTTCTGCTGGTGAACGTGTGTCCAATGATTTGATCATCACCAACGACCTCAATTAACTGTATGAATTTTCTTAATTATTGCATTGTTATGTGATATTGATTTTTTTTTTCTGTATTGCCAATGCAGAAGAAAAGCAGCAAAATGGTTTATTCGTTGTGATTTCGTGATTTGGGTTTCAAATCCCCAAATGTCTGTTGAACTAGAGAATGAAGAATCTGAAACTGAAACCGTTTCAGGTAATCGATGGATTTTGTCCTTTCTAATTATGCTTCATTATGGAGTAGTATATATTGGAATTTCAATCAGAAAATGTAATATTTTCATAGGCTATATTTATTCATTTTGGTGTTTCTGGGCCTTAATTTTTTACCAGTCTAGAGCTCATTTCTGGGGATGGATTTTTTTTTAATACAAGTCTAGAGATCATTTGGAGCATTAATTTACATGATTAGTGGCCTTTAATTTGTCTCTACTACATTAACTAATCTAATTGTGGAACTTTTCTACTCTTATGTAAAACATATTGAAACTCCACATAACACATTCAGTCTGATTCTTGTACAAATTATTATGTTGGCAATATGAGTTTTCTGAAAATCAGTTGCAGGTTCTTGTCTTTATGACCTTCTTAAGTTGGAAACCTGGGAGGACAGCCCGAGGAAATCACAACAACCTTCTACCTGTAAGTGAATTGTAGTCTTAATGAGGTCCTGTAATGATTTGTATATTTGATTTGTGTTGCTATTGCACTTGTGATGAGCGCTCCAAATGTGCAGTCGAGTTAAAAACGGGAAATAGTATTGTTTCACGATTGATAAAACTAAGATTTGAACGTTCTGAGCTACCTATTACCTCAAATATGCAAAACTGATTATTTGAACATTGAACTGAGAAATCAAGTTTGCTGCCACATTGGACCAAATCATATGCTTGTAAAATTTCAAGGGTCCTCGATCCTGTCCATGATAGATAATTTTGCCTATAAACGAACACGTTCCAATCATTTGTAACAATCATCTTTATCTTAAAGCAACATTACTATTTCCAGTATATTGATCATACAGTTTTGATGTTAGAATTCTTACTTGGTAAAAATTCTCCCAACAGTAGTGCAAATTAGACTAAGATAATGGATTACTCCATTTCTGCTGTCGAGGTCTCTTAACACGGATTCTTATACTCTAATATCCTTACCTTTCGACAGACTCTGTTGATTCAAATTGATATTTTACGCGCAAGAAAGCTGTAATAGTACTTTAAAGGCCGCCTGCAACTTGATTTTACTTTTTTTTGGTGCGAACAGGTGCGAGAAAGAGGCTGCAGAATATATTAACTGAAGCTGGCAATGATTTTTGTGCCGATTGTGGAACTGCAGATCCAAAATGGGTGTAAGTCTCAGTGTTATCTCTTTTATCGCTTCTCAATCACATTTAGGCGGAAAATCCCATTATGTTGAGCTAGTTTGAAGATGGTATAGATAGGTCTATCAAACTTCGCATCTATAGACTTTTTATGACATCTCTCTACAATATATTGCGACTTATAGTTCCGTTTGTTACAAGCAGATCTTTGACCATTGGAGCATTCATATGTATAAAGTGCTCTGGTGTACATAGAAGCCTTGGAGTGCATATAACAAAGGTCAGGAGCTCATCTATCAGCCCAACAGCTATACGTATAGTTGTATTTCTCAAGTCGAGAATCGATGAGTGATCTTTCATGTCTACCTTATAGGTTTTGTCTGTGAAGCTTGATGAGTGGACGGATGAGCAAGTTGATGCCCTAATTGAGATGGGAGGAAACAATGCTGTAAACTTTAAATACGAAACCAACATCCCTGAAGATTACAGCAAACCAAAACCAGATGCATCTGCAGAGGAACGCACTGATTTCATAAGGTAGTACAGCACCTTGTTTGAGATATTTTTTCTTCTCCAAACTGTGTTTACATCCATTTTCTGAACCTAGATGTTTCTTATGCTCAGGAGAAAATATGAGCTTCAACAGTTTGTTAACAGTGAATTGCCGATGTGTTGCCCTTTTCCATCATCAACTCCAGCAACCCATAGCCGTTCTTCGAGTTGTTCTTCTCAATCAGGAGCCGACAAGAAACACTACAAGAAACAAACCACCACACGTATGCAGGGTCTGGGGAATGCATTTCGTTATAGCTGGAGACGAGAGCACAAGCCAGCCAAAAAAAACAACTCAATGGTATTAACTAGTAATTCATGTCCATAGAGTTTTAGTTGTTATTATCTTATAAGTATTTACGTCAAAGTCTTTGTTCTGCGAGATGCATAATCTTTACCTTGTTCTCTTACTTTCGATAGGCTGGCATGGTTGAATTCGTAGGATTGATTAATGTTAACATCGTCAGAGGCACTGACCTTGCTGTCCGAGATATGGTTTCTAGTGACCCATATGTCATCCTCAATCTTGGAAATCAAGTAAACCATTCTTCTCCTCTCCTTGCATGATCCTCAACTGAAGTTAAATTGATTATTCTGCTTCTAACAACTACAAGGCTTCTCCGGGTTGCAGTCTATGAAGACACGAGTCATAAAGAATAACCTCAACCCTGTATGGAATGAAAAACTAATGTTGTCAATCCCAGAAGATATTCCTCCCCTTAAATTGGTAAAATTTGCATCAAACAGTATCATACTCCTTGTTTCACAAAACCATTTGTCGTTGTCGATGTATTGAATGATTTATTTGCAGCTAGTCTACGACAAGGATACCTTCTCAACAGACGACTTCATGGGAAGCGCGGAGATTGATATTCAACCACTTCTCTCTGCTGCAAAAGCTACAGAGTATTCGTCCATTAATGAGCCAATGCAGCTAGGGAATTGGAAAGCAAGCAAGGAGGAGAACACCCTTGTAAGAGACGGGGCCATCGTCTTAGAAGACGGTAAGGTGAAACAGGAAATCGCTATTAGGTTGCAGAACGTTGAGAGGGGATTCTTGGAGATTGAGCTTGAATGCATGCCTCTCACACAATAGCTGGTGGCTGCATATCAAGAAGAGACAATGTAGCTTATTAGCAAGTTTGTCAACTTAGGTAACATTGTGTGTTCCTATATATTTTGCTTCATCTGTTAATATAGAATTAATCTCAGAAATTTTGTGTATGTTACTGTGTTATAGAAACTTGGAACAATGTACAGCTGCAAATGAGTTGCATCCAATATTTATATTCCAGTTGTTATAAACATTTCATGACTAGATTTGCCAAGAAGGCTATAAATTTTGGTTAAAAAGCTGCAACAATCATAAAAGAGGATATGAATATAGAGCAGGAAATGTTGAAAGAAAAGGCAAAGAGAGATCCTCCTGATTATTGATGAATACAAGTATATAGTTACATTATATAGCTACTACTAACCTAATCTGTATATACAGAGCTACCAAATCTAATCTCATAAGCAATGAGTTATGCATGATTCATCACAATCACAAAAAACCTCAGCAGCAGCAGAGCGGGCAACGGACCAAGCCATTCTCGTTGCACTCGGTGCACCTCTTCCGCTCCTCCTCCTCCTCATCGAACACCTTCCGGCTACCGTTGCACCTTCCGCACGGTGCGAACCTCATGTCGTCGCAGCCCTCGCACGGATTCGCCGGCCGCAGCGGCAGCCCCTTGATCAGCCGGACGAGCTCCCCCGCCTCCAGCAGCTGCCGTATCACGTCGGCGCCGCCGACGTACTTGCCCTTGATGAACACCTGCGGCAGGCTGATGTGCTTCTCCCCCAAAACCCTCTGCAATTCCTTCCTGTACGCCACGTCCATCGATATATCCCGCTCGTCGATGCTCACGCGAAACCCTCGGAAAATCATGCGTATGCTGTGGCAATCCTGGAACGTTTTGCGGACGCCTCGGAGGCTGGTGTGGTAGATCACCACCCGCTCCTCCGTGCCGGGGAGCCGGAACGGGGAATCATCGGCGACGGATTTGGGGGAATCCGGCAATTTTGACGGTTTTGGAGGGGTTGAGGCCTGTTTGGGGGATTCGAAAATCGAGCACAATTTCCTGACTTTGCCCTTGAGTGAGTTCCCGGCGGAGACCATCGAACCGAACGGGGAGCTGTAGAGGCTCTTGATCGAGCTGCCCCGCTGCAGAGTGGGGGCGGGGTAGAGGTTGTAGAGCGGCTTTGTGGTGGTGGCGGCTAGGTCTGAAGATGAATTGAGCGTCAGCGAGCGATTGAAGTAGGAAGAAAAACCGGATTTCGGTGTTGTATCGGGCGATTCCATTTCCTGATTCTTCCAATCGAACATCAACGGAGAGAATTTTGAATCGGTGGGGAAGGAGGCGACAATTCTACACACACAGCTTTTTTATCAGCAGAGAGATGGAAGAGCATCGGCTCGCGCTCGACTCTGTTTTATGGTTTTTCGGTTAGGATTTCTTTTTCTATTAATTAAATTTGGGGTGACTAATTAATTTAACACTAACCAAAATTGTTGTACTCCTACTAATTGATGGGCTGCCTTAACGGTTGAGAGGTGACACTTAATTTTCAACCAAGCATAATAATAAGCAAAAATAACGTTCCATCTTTTCTAGTTGGGGATTCCGAGCTTGTAATGCTAGTAAATAAAGAATTGTATTTTTGCATACAATGACAGCAATGATAAAATCAGAACCATAAATGTGGGTGGTGAGTTTTGGAATGTGGTTATTATTATTTTTTTAACTTATGTGAAGCGAAATCATTGCGTATCGACTATGAGATTGGGATCTTGTAGCTATGCCAAACTCGCAACATTTGTGAAAATTTACTTTTTTAGAAAATTCAGCATGATAAAAACATTAAGGAGTGGAGTACTAACTAGACTACTACACAATGTATGTTATGAATATTTAGGATTTACTACTATAATTTATGGCTATATAGACAGCTGAGCTGGCCAGCTGCTAACTTTTTTAGGATAAGCAAAAAACCATTAACGATTTTAATAGGTATTTAATAAAATAAATACAAAAATAATTGGCTCTGTTATGTAGGAGTATAAAATAAATGAACGATAGGTGAAATACACTTGTGACTTAACATTACCATTTTGTGAATTCTATAAGCACAATACACCAATTTTGACTTGCGCGTAAGATCTTGTTTACTAACGCGTTTTGTAAACAAAAATTATTCTTTTTAAGGAGTTACACGATAAACAATAATTAAAGCATAGTACTATTTCATAAGTATATTCTTCTTTCGAGAGAACGCAGAATGAACATGTTAAAGCATTGAAGTACGCCATAGTTAAAGGTTAAACTAATCGGATGGGATGCCTCAACTCGGTTTTGCCACATAAGCTAATTCTAATACCTGTATATTATTAATTTTATCTATTAAGAAAACTAAAAAACTGAAACTTATATAATTTGGGTGCATTAAATATTTTTCCTGGTGTGCCCATAAATTAGAGGATTCTTCATGCCCTTTCGGGAAATAGCCAATTGTCTTTTTCGTATACATCCGAAGATAAAATATCATCTCTTTTATTCATATATATATATATATATATATATATATATATATATGTTTATGTAACATAGGGGAGTGTTATATTGCTAACTCAATACTTAATTGCTAACTATAACTCAATAATAGCCATTAGATATTCAAATTAAAGGCCTAGATCATTAAACACAAAATGTCAATACAATCAACAAAAAACGTCAATAAGGCTATAGGATTAATTCCAATAAAAATCAATAGGGGTATTAATGTCAAGTTAGTTATAATTAACTTTTAAAAGAAATCCCAAAACTTTAAATTCATATAACATATATCAAATTAAAGATAATTTTATAAGGATTCCAACGATATACCTCATGCATATGTTCCGACGTCAAAATTTGAAAAAATAAAAATCTAGAATTTTCGTATTTTTCGTACACAGGCTAATGTCAATACAGCTAAGATAATATGTCAATATAAAGCATATACAATGTCAATCCTAAATTTGTATTGACATTCTCAAAGCATTGTGTTGATATTTTCAAAACACTATATTGACATTTTCATCCAAAACCCTAATTTGACGTTTTTTTTTTAATTTTTTCGATTTAATTAATAAAAATGAAAATTACACGTGGCAAATTGTAGACCACACGCTTTTTAAAATCATGTGGCCTTAAATTAGTTGTAGTTAGCAATTAAATGATGAGTTAGCAATTGATCACTCCCCATGTAACATAATATATTTATAGTTATTTTTTTTAATTTCCTTATCTATCCCCGTATATAAACACATGGAAGAATAATTAATGTAATGTTGGATTTATTGAAGTTTATCAAATGCAGTGTCCATTTCAACCGTTATATTAGGTGGCTATCGACTACTTTAAGTAACTATTAACCGTTATCATTTATATACAGGCATCTAATAGTTAAGAGGAATTGATTGAAAGTTTAATGTTTTGGATCCAACTATCTTTTAATTAATTGATTTGCTTCTCTCCGAAGACAGCTAAAAATATGAAGAGTAGTGATAATTTAACAAAAATTGTGTATACAAAATTGGACATTTTAGGGATTTTACATTCACCATAGTTTATACATTACACATTTACCCTTTTATTATTATTTAGGAAAGATTAAGTTTCTAAGTTTAATAATTGCACATTTAGGAAAGATAATTCATTCTATCATAAAGCTACATAATTATAGCTAAATCAAAATTAAAAATATATCTTTATCACATTCTTCACCATACATTTTAAAAAATATTGGGTACGTATTTGAAGAATATTAAATTTCTTTTATTGTCCAACACTCAAATACCTTATGCAATAATGTCACACAATGTATTTAAATTTTTAGTATTGACATCCAACTAATTAAATATTATTATTTTAATTTTTAGTATTACCATCCAACTAATTGAAAATTATTATTTTGATTAACCAGTAATAAAAATAAACTAAAACATTAATAGTTATTCAAAACAAACTATTTGACTGTGTAATAAAAATTACCTAAATTATAAAAATAACTATGTGTAAATATACTTAATTAATTAGTATTGTCATTCAACTAATGAAAATTTAATTAACGCAATTTAATCAAGTATTATCTTAACTCAAAAATTATGAAATGATTTTGAAATAGTAAAAAATAAATTAAAATTAAATAACGACCATTTGTAGCCAACTGTTTTAATATTCTTATTAGTAAATTTTAAAATTATAAATTATAAAACAACTATATGTATTGTTACTTAATTTCTTATTATTATCATCAAACTAACTGATGATGATTGCATCAATTTTTTTTGTGTATTCAATATCTTGACTCAAAACCATGAAATAAAAATAAATTTGATATAAAATGATAAAATAAATTAAAATAATAACAATAATCATTCACACCCAACTATTTTATTGTTCAACAATTTTAAATTTATTAATTATAAAAATGACTATATATATAATATATATATACTTAATTTCTTAGTACTCTCGTCCAACTAATTGACTATTATTATGTTGATATGTTTGCATATATATACTTTACATCTTGGCTAAAAAATCATGAAATATAGATAATTTTGATATGTCATAGTAACAAAAAAGTTAAAAATGATAAAATCATTCAAATAGAATGATTCTTAAATTATAAATTATAAAATAACTACAGTATATATACTTAACTTCTTAGTACTATCATCCAACTAATTAATACTAATAATTAAGTCGATTTATCATCCAACTAATTAATACTAATAATTAAGTCGATTTACTTATGTAGTATGTACTCTTCTTGACTGAAAAAACATGAAACAAAATTAATAGTCATTCACGTACTAATTTACTAGTATTAAATGATTCTAAAAAGTGACTACATGTATATATATTTAATTTTTTATCGTCACCCAACTAATCGGTAATTATTAGATCAATTTTCTCGTGACTCTACATTATTTAAAAACCATGAAACATAAATAAATTCAATATATACTACTAAAAAAATACATTAAAGTGATATTATAGTATTCACATCAAAAAATTGTACTTACATTATAAAATGACTAAAGTAAAAATTGTAATATAAAAATGATAGTATTAGAATATGTACTTTATTCATGAGTATCTTCATTCAACAAATTAATTATCATTAAGTTAATTTCATTTTATTCTCTACATCAAGAATAAAAAATCGTGAATGAAATTAAAATTGATATAATATTAAATTAGTAAAAATAAATTATTTGCATCGAACTATTTCATGATTGAATAATTCTAAAATTATAAATATAAATGCAACTACCTCTATATGTACTTAATTTCTACTATAAACACCCTTTATGTTAATGAAGAAAGAAATAATAATTAATATTTTCTTAATATAAAAATACCCATCACTAAAAGTAAATTAAAATAAAACGTATTCATATATCTGCTTTTGGATATAATGAAATAGGAAAAACAGTATTAAAAGAAAATAGCACAAAATAAAAAGATAATGCAAGAAATGTTAAATCATTATGGCTATAATATTTTCTCATGCATTCCACATATCAAATATAGAAATGCTTTATTATTTTAATTTATTTGTTCATATATTAAATTATTTTATTGTCAAAATATTGATGATCTATATCGTATGATAATTTAAAATAAAAAATTAACAAAAAAAAAAAAAAAATCAAACAAGTTAGTATGAAAAAGTAATACGAATGACAAAAAAGAAAAAAGAAAAAACTAGATACTAAAGTACAAAATGATCAAACATAATTTTCTTTTAAAAAATGTATGTAACTTACATTTAATAAATTAGATAGTACTAGTAGTTATTTTGTAATTAAATATAGGAGTACTTTGATAATGTGGTGTGTTAATTCGTGGAGTATTACCTTAAATAATTAATAATCTAAATTAATGCTGTCAATATTAAATAAGGATAAATTAGTCATAAAATTACATCCTAAAAATAGAACTAAACTAAAATACCGATAAATTAGTCATAAAATTATATCCTAAAAATAGAACTAAATTAAAGGGTATTTTGTATATACAATTTTTGTTAGTTTATCTTTCCCCAAATATGAATGGTTAGAGCATTCCCAATGGTCCGGCGATAACATTCGGCGTTTTTTTTTTTTTTTTCCCAAAATAAGGGAGAAACCATTTGAGCAGTTGACTAAAAGTTGGCTAAAAACTGGGGATAAATTTTGGTGCTAATGTGGCGCTGATGTGGCAGGAATTAGAGAGAAATAAGGGAGTTTTTAGGGAGAGCATTGGGAATACCATCACAATATTACATATGTGACTATGTAGCTATGTTGTCGTACTAGTGTTTTGTCCACTCCAATCCAAGAATATATGTGTGTGCATAAATTTGCCAATAAAAAATATTGCATCTGAAATTTGAAATGAAAATATATGGGGTAAGTATTCGGGTTTCGATTCGGTTTTTTGCCAAAATCGAACTAAACCCGAAAAACCGAATTTAGTTCAAAATCCAAACCGAACTGAACCGAAAAACTGAAAAACCGAAAACCGAACCTCAAAAACCGAACAAAAACTGAAAAAATCGAAATTTTCCATAAAACCAAAAAAAATATGGAGTATATATTAATAAGTTTGTGTTAAAATGACAACATCTCTTAAAGTGACACCGTGACACCACATATTCAACAATATTATAAACGTTACACAACAATATTCAATACGCTAAACAACAATCTATAGATTGCTGTCTAGCGTGTTGGATATTATTGTCCGAGAAAAATTGTTGTATAGTGTATAAAATATTACTGGCCGTTTTTTTAATCCTTGAACATTTTTTTTATTGCCACATGGCAGCTGATTATTCGTCCACGTGTACAAATGATTGGTTAGGAATTGTGGTATCCTAACACTCCCCTATATTAATATATATAATTTATTTTATTTTATATATACTAATATAATATAAATATATAATATAAAATTAATAGAATATATATAATACATATTATATAAAATATATTAAAAGAATATATATTATATATGATATAATATATTTAAATTAATAGAATAAATATATATAATATTATATTTAAAATAAAATTTGGTTTTTCGGTTTTTCATTTTTTTTTCTCGAACAGAACCAAACCGAAAAATCGAATTTTTTTTTTATTTTAAAACCGAACCGAACCGAAAATTAAAAAAAACGGAACCGAATTTCAAAATTTCGGTTTGATTCGGTTCGGATATTCGGTTTTTAGTTTTTTTGCTCACCCCTAAAAATATATATGACCAGTCCAACTCTGCCCCAACTTGAAATAGGTCATGAACTCTAAACTCGTCAACAACCTTGTATATACACATCATTGCATTGACAATGGATTCAGGAAACAATCTTTAATGAGACAGGAAAAAAAATAACAATAAAAAATGAACGAAATGAAGAGGAACGAGTTTTTAACACTAATAGGTAAAATTGTAATTTTATATATCAAAACTTTAAAAACTCACCAAACAATTTCATTTAATACATTATTCTTTTCTGAAAAACATTCCGCAGATCGGTATAGCAACTGTAGCTTTTCCCGGTGAATCCTACGTAAAAATTAAGTTATCCTTGCTATTTAGAGCAACTATATATATTGATTATATTACGCTTCATATAAACTGTATAGATTATGCTAGGCCCGAAGATGTGGGAGACCCCTCTTCGGACTGGTCTCTCACCCCTCTCCTGACCTCCACCCCCCCTCCCCCAATTCCATAATCACTCACCAATGTTATTCGGGAATAAGACTTATACTCCCTCCATCCGCAAAATGTTGTTCATGTTTGACTGAGCACAAGTTTTAAGAAATGAGAAGAAAAGTGAGTAGAAAAAAGTAATGGACTGTAGGATGTAAGTGTAATGAGTTAGTGGAAAGTGGGAACCATTTACCAAAAATGGGAAAAAAGCAAAGTGGACACCATTTTGTGGACGGATCGAAATGGAAAAACTGGACAACATTTCACGGATAGAGGGAGTATTATATAGTGAAGGGTAGGTTCGCTCACTCACAATTTCCAAATTCCAAAGTAGGTGCTAAGACAGATCAATCAACATATGCACGTACGCAAGTATAACCAACCAAGTATAACCAATCAAGCACTTGAAAGTAAGATTCAAGGCCCAAGGGAACAAACGCACAAACATAGTTGAGCTTAAAATTTACTAATTTTAGCTGATCTTTAGGAATTTTTTTATATAGCTACCATACCCCAAAATTGATGAAAATTGGTAGTTTTTGGTTGTACAAAATTTGGTCACATAGATTTATTGAATGGGAAAATATCTCAATGTAGCAGGTTTTCGAATTGACCTCCAATTTCAAGTTTCGACCAAATCTATTGAGACTGGGGCACAAACATGGATGCAACTTCACATATTAATTTGATTATTTAATTGATGGATATTTTTGGCTAAAATTCTGCAAGCAATTAGTTCACATATTATAGATCATACATACCAAAAATCAGCTAAATCTGATCAACATAGGTTAAAACAAGAAAATAACAACGATAATGAAAATTCAAAGAGGCATATGATCAAACACATACAAGAATGGCTCTAGATACCAAATAATATGGATCTTCATAAATGAATCAATGGATATCCTCAAGATAATCCCAAATTTGTTTGATCTTCAAATAACACAAAAGATATGGTGAAACTAGCTACGAAAACTATATTTTAAAGGGAATGGATGAGTGAAGAGAAAAGGAAGAAGGTGAATTGAGGGAGGAACCATCCTTGAGATCTAAGACCTCCCACAAAAAGATGAGGGCAACCTTTGGCTATTTTCACCAAGGCAAGCACTCAATTGGCTCCACTTCTCTATGGACACGAAATCATAGGTGCATACATTTACTTGACTTAATCAAAAAGAGAAAATCAAGCAACTTATTTAGATAAATTCTCACAAAGGAGAAAGCTCACATAGGAGGCTTACAAACTAGTATGGTTTATTCAAAGTTTGCCTCTTTAAAACCCAAAGACGTATATTTATATCAATCATAAAATAAGCATGGAGAATACTCCATCTGTCCCATTAGAAATGAAACGTTCTCCGTTTTGGATTGTCCCATTAAAAATAAAACGTTTCCTATACTAGAAACAATATCATCTCTTACTTTACTCATCGACGAGTATGATCTCCTGGACATGCAGTCGTCGAACTCCTTGGAGGAGGTGGCTCACACTCCCGCTCTCCAAGCACACAAAACAACTACACCCTCGATGAGTCGAAGATTCTGACGAAGTGTTGGGTCAACATTTCTAAGGACCCGATCTTCTTCAACAATTAGAAGGTGAATAGGTTATGGGGCGGATCATGGAGAAGTACAACGCCTTGAAGTCGGAGTGGGCAAAGAGACACAATGACGACCAACTCTGATAGGAATGAATGAAGGCATATATTGATAATTTTTCGTTCTTCTACCACAACGCCAAGAGGATGTGGAGCAGCGGCCAGAGTCAGGAAGACATCTGCAACATGGCCATGAAGTCTTACTCGCAAAACGGTTTACTTCCCGAGTTCAAGTACCAAATTCCAAGCGGGATTGGTCGGAGGAGGATGAAGCTCAACCTTAGCGACAGCTAAACTAGCAACATCGGAACGATGGGGTCGACTTGAACTCTTCTATGAATGAGAGTTTTGGCACTTGTGTGCCAACATAGAGTCGTCCCATTGGCGTTAAAAGCGGTCAAGAGGAAGGGAAGGCAAAGGCGAACAAGTCACAAGCCGCATCACCATCGCCTCAAGACCTGACCCTCACGACCTTATCTAGGGCGTCGATGTAGAAGACGATGTTTGACACCATCAGATCTATCTCCGTGTGCCAGGACAAGGAAACAAAAATCGATCTCCACCAACTCTTGAAGACATTAGGAGACAGTTGAGAATGGGTCCAATGTCTTGAACGAGACAATTCCTCCAACAACTACTTTATCTCTATGTTCTTTATGCGTTGTAGCTTTTTTCTTTTATAAATTAAGTATGTTTTTATTTTATTTGATATAACAACAGAAATAGTGTTGATGTGGAAAATGGGATGAGCGAATTTATAGGGCAGAATTTAGGGCGCTAATGCAGATGCTAGCGCTAAAAGATAAAATGCTGATGTGGCAAGAGAAAAACGGGGACAAAAGAATTTATAGTCGACTATTGTGAATGCTCTTAGGCCTATTCTTGTAGAAACCCGATTTTTTTACCATGGGAGAAGAAAATGATACTCTCTCCATCCCGTAAGAGCCTGTATTTTTTGTTAGATATGATTTTAATGCATATTTGGTAAAGTAAAAGAGAAGTAGAAAGAAAAAGTAATTAAAATACTATTAGTGTAGAATGAGTTCTACATAAAAGAGTTTCTAAAATTAGAAAATGTATAGTAAGAATTAAAAATGAAAGAATGTACAGATTGAGTAATTTGTAGTGCCTGAATAAAATGTTTGTAATTAGAATTTGTGAATAATGGTAAAAATGAAAAAATAGGAATTAGACTGGAGTAAGAAAATAGGGGCAAAATTGTAAGCAGCTAGAAGAATTCACTTGGCAGAGCGAAATTAGTCATTCATTTTCACTGTAAAAAAGAATCGGGATCACATATTGCTGCTCCCCACCCCCAAAACCTTAAAACCCTAGACCCAGATCCCAACCTCCATTTCCCGCTCCCATTCGCCATTGTTATTGTTATCAAATAATAATGTATGGCGGTGATCCTCAGCACCACCACCAGCAGCACCAACGCCCCCCGCCGGGGCCTCCATTGCCACCGCCGATGCAGCAGCAGCAGCAGCACCCAAATCCCCACCAATTCATGCACCAACAGCCGCCGCATGAGTTTCAGAGGGGCCCACACCCCCCGCAGGGTCCACCGCCGCCGCAAATTATGCGCCAGCCCTCTGCTTCATCCACCACTCTCAACCCTCCCCCGCCTGAATTTCATCAACAGCAGCACCAGCATCAGCAGCAGCAGCAGCACCACCACCACCCAAACACTCAGCCTCCTTTCTCCGGGATGCAGCAGCCTTACGATGGTTAGAGCCTCTACCTTTTCTTCTTGCTTTTTCTGCAGTGCCCATACGTTTGATTTTCAACCAATGTATATTCGTCAACAAGTAGCCCTTAAAATCAATGTTTCGTAGAACGCATTTATCTTTATAGAAGCTTGCAAAGCTAGCTAAATTTTGCCTAGGCTTTGCCAAGTTAGCAAGTTTTTTTAACTCATTTTTCTGTTTAGGAGTTATTGTCGGGAAAACCTGTTTCTTATGAATGATAGTGAAATTCTCATAACTGGTTTATCTAAGGACTTAGACGTACATGTAAATTTTTAGCTGAATTCGCCATGGAGGAATGTTTCACAAGCTATTGTTATTTTCTTGGCTTACATATTTGCAATACTGTTTCTTTTTCTGACTTTGCATAATTGACACAATAGATGTGCTAATGATTTATGGGTTAGCAATTACCTATGACTGAATGGAAAATCTAAAAATCTGTACATCACATCACCTCCCCTCTCCTTGCATAATGCATGACCAGGATTATGAATTAAACGAGGCCTCAACTTTGTCTAACATATCCCCTTAGCCCTTTGCCGTGTAAATTGTTTCAATTGCAGTGAAACAACCTTCTACTTGAATTGGATGGAACAAAACAGAAAAAAAATTCTGAAAATTCTTGTTTGTTGCAATAACTCCTACATTGCCAAATCACTTTTTGTGATTTTCACTCGTGAACTTAATTTTAATTTAAATTGAATGAATAAAAAATCTTTCGAGCTGGTTTACCTACTTGATTGCATGAGAAGATCTATTATATGGATAAAATTTGTGGTTTCAAGTTTGCTTATTGAGATTGTAGAACTTAACTTGTTTTAACATGTTGTAGCTCATGCTGACTTTTTAGCTGCAAAAAGAATGCGGAAAATTGGACAGCGACGAGCAGTTGACTATACGAGCACTGTCGTACGTTATATGCAGGTGAAATAAGTTCTTAGTATTATTCTTTCATATCCTTGAAATACATTGATATGCATGTTTCGCCATCTGTAACTTAGTCCATATAGTTTAGGTTGTTAAACAATGAAGTGAGTTAATCAAGTCATCTTTTTTCATACTCCTTTTTTAGCAGTTGACTCTTCTATTGATGGCTAATAATTTTCTAAGTTATCCATTCAAGTTCTTTATATAAATAAATCAAGAATGCTTTCTCACCATAGGCTTATAGCGATACCTATTCCTCTGTTGAATTAGTATGAAACATAAGCATTGAGGACTACTCATAAGGCTGCTGGTGCCTTTGGCTAATACCTGTATGGCACCATGGCTAGATTTTTTGCCCCTTAGTTTGCCATCTTTCAATTCTTGTTCAGTTGAATCTCACATGTCAGTTGCCCATTTCAAATAAACTTTGATGTCATTATATATGCTCATTTGTCCCATTCTTTGGCAGATTCGCATGTTCCAGCGGGATTCAAAGGACAGGACAGTATTGCAACCCACCCCCGCAGCGGCTATTGATGTTTGTACTTCCCTCAGGACTAACTTCACATATTTTTATATCATCAAATAGAAATTTTTCTTTCATTTATAGGGATATAGTCATCTATTCTTGCACAAAGTACACACCACTAATTGCTGATGCTACTCTTTTTTCTTTCTTGGGGTGCCAAACTTTACATCTTGCAGATGTTGCCTACTGTTGCCTACTTAGATAATCCATCCACTAGTTTTGCAGCAAAGTTTGTACATACATCATTGAACAAAAACAGATGTTCAATCAATAGAGTTTTGGTGAGTTGAGGAAATCGATCTTCTTTTATTACTCTTCTGTATGCTTTACATGTACCGTATGTTTACCACCCTCTGTCTTTGTGTTTATGTATTTGGGATTTTAGGTTTTTTTACAAAACCAAGTAACCAACTATTTTTTCATTTCCTCTTTACTGCTTTTTGGAAGTTAACTTCTTGGAGGACAGCTGATTCCTCCATGCTGAATGTCTTTAATTTCACTACAGGAAGAGAAGATTACTCTGATTATGTGATTGATTTTACTCCGTACAATCAAATCATACGTAAGTACTAGTAGACATGTGTTTTTAAACCTAGGATTAGAATTTAGGAGAAAATATTGAGCGACCTAAACATCTTGCACATGCTATTCCAATAAACCTGGCAATTTGATATGATATGGAAAGTATAACGTGGCACATTCAGTAATTCAGTAATTCTAATAATGAGATAGTTATTGGGGAATGAAAATTTGATATAGGAGCCAGGTGCAAAAGAAGTGAAGGATATGAGCCTATGGCAGTTGTAAGCATATAGGATTATTTTGGGGCATAGTGTTAAAATTGGGTATTCAAATGTGGTAATATTATGTTAGTGAGCTGCTACAAGTACAACAGGATAGTGTGAGAAAAGTTAGTTGCTAGTAGTTTCAGTTCTTGCAAACTTCCTCTTCCAGATATTCTCTGTTACAATGATAAAAAGTGCTTTTGCTGGGTTGTATCTATGGTAATGATTAGTGCTTGTACTCATACAGAACTACTCCATTAATCTATTTTTTTGTCTGTTTTCTCGGTTCCTTTTTTCTGTTTCTTTCTACTGGGAGCCTTCATTATAATATCCCACAATTCTAGCTGCTGATATAAGTTTTTCACTTCTGTTGTGGTGATTTTGAATCCAAATTTGTTTGCAGTGGACTCCTAGTGGGAGGCGTCTTATTACTGGATCTCAAAGCGGGGAGTTCACTCTGTGGAATGGCCAATCCTTCAATTTTGAAATGATACTGCAGGTATTATAAATTATATAACTGTTCCATGACAAAAACTTGGTGAAAAGAGACACATAACAAATTTCTTGAGTTTCAGGCTCATGAACAAGCAGTCAGATCTATGATATGGAGTTATAATGAGAACTGGATGGTCACCGGTGATGATGGTGGTGCTATAAAGTAAATCTGGTTTGGCTAATGAAATCAAGATTGCGTCGTTATAATAGTATACAAATTTACCAATCTATCGTACCTGGTGGCAGGTACTGGCAAAATAACATGAATAATGTGAAAGCTAATAAATCTGCCCATAAAGAATCAGTCCGTGGCTTAAGGTAAAATAATTTGCCTCTTGCCATCTTGTACATGGACACAGTTCTTCTCGAACAATGATGTTTTTAATTCTTTTCAATATCGTACAATCTATTTTTTGAGGCGAATATCCTGCAATTTTGGTTGTTCACATATCTTCCTTTTGTCATAATGATTGTGGACTAATATTGAGAAGATCTAAGGGTGACACTTAGTATTTGGCAATCCCTCAACATCCTTTTTCTTGTTTCTGCACTAGTGTATCTTCCTATCACAGCATTGTTCTTTTTATTTTTATGCGATATCATTCTGACTCTGTTCTGTGACAATCTGATCAGTTTCTGTAGGACAGATTTAAAGTTTTGTTCCTGTTCAGACGACACTACAGTTAAAGTTTGGGACTTCGCTAGGTGCCAAGAGGAACGCTCGTTGACCGGTAATGTTATCAAATTATTTTATTTATACAGTCCACACTCTACAGATAATTAATGCTCTTCATTAGTTCTTACATTAACTGTACTGCCAATATTGTATGCTTACATTTAAATGAGAAGAGAGGAAAATGGAGTTTGTACATCTCTTTGTTCGATTCTGTAACAACCTGCTTGTGCCGATTCTGTAAGATGGCTATACTATAATAAGCATTTTATTAGTTTAAACAACTAGCATTTTTGCTCAGACTGGTATCTCATCTTTTCACCAAACAGGGTCATCATTCTATCAGTTCTCTAACGATCATGTTACCAGTTATGCTGCTTGTTCACTATATGTTATCCAGTACTGAATGACATACTTTGAATTGTTTCAGAGTCGGAATAGAAATCCTTCATAAATTTACCCGGCTATTGTATTTTGCTGTATTTGTCTTGTGTTATCTTTTATTGAGGTACCTCAACTTTTTTGGTCATGTCAAAAGAAAAGACCATTCCATAGTTTTCATTTGTTTTTATATTATGCAAGAACATTCTTGGGTGGGGCCGTGGGGAGCTGTAAGACTAATTGATGTCAATTGGCCTGCAAGAATGAAAGAATGACTGAACAATACAAGAATTCAAAGAAACCTAGTTTCCTGAAAACCAAAGTATATAAAAAAACTTAGTGCAGAAACAATTTCCCCACTATTTATTTGAGGCCCAAACCCTAAAAAGAAAATGAAATAATAAAACAGAAATAGGAAATAAAAATCCAAAAATAACAAAAAACTGGAAAACAGTAAAATGACGTTTTCCCCCTCAAATGGTCTCTGATGGCCAAAACCCATATCAGCACTTCTTCAATGTAGTCCTGAGTTTGATTTCTCAGCCTGTTTCACAAGTCCTGTCCAAATTTCAGGTCATTCCGAGATAAACTTTTTTCTACTTTGTCGGCTAGAACTGCATCACTTATGTTTAATAGATCACTTACAGCAAGACTCTATTTAGTAGTACCTTTTAAGATTATTATCTATTCAATGTGTAAAGTTGAGGTTTATGGAGTATATTTTTTCTTATTTGGAATAAAATCTATCGAACTAGATATGTCTGCATGAGGATATCATGTGGCTAACATCTCAAGTTGATATTCCATTCCATCAGTTCAGCAAGAAAGCAATGCAAACATTAAATATGTCCAAGGACCCTGGTTACTTATTTGTTGTTATTTGTTGAGTTTTTGTTTGTCTTATTAGGAAATAGTTCTAACACTATAACGATATCATTTTGTGGAGAATCCTCTTGGCCTTTGTCCAAGGAAACTAACATTTGCTTTCATCTAAAATGTCATTGCATTTTTCTTTTCTAGAAAAACTTCAATGCACACACATTGCTTTCATCTATGTCATTACATCTCAGCTGGAGTGAAGTCCAAGATTTTGTGGTATTAAAACATGCTTTAATCTAGAAACCCCCCTTATGGTTCTCAACCTATATAAAATTAGATGACTCTCCAGTTGCTGTGGTTGTGTTATAATCAGGATTAAGTAGATTGTACATGTCCAAATACATACTTTGGTTCCTTTTTGGAAACCTCTATGGTAATTTGCATTCTATTCGTCTTATGTGCTAGTCAAATAACAACCACTGTTAATGCGGATAGTGCATGGTATAACCTAAGATTTCTTGTTCTTTTGAACTCAGGCAGGCCATGGCTGGGATGTAAAGTGTGTTGACTGGCATCCTACTAAGTCGTTATTGGTTTCTGGTGCGTGCTTTATATTTTCTAAAATAGTTGAAGGTTCTTTACACGTGGGATCAAGTGTATTTATTTTCTATTATGGGCTTCTTACAGGTGGGAAAGACAACCTTGTCAAACTCTGGGATGCTAAGTCCGGAAAAGAGCTCTCGTCATTGTAATGCTACTGTTCTTCTTTACACGTGAAATGATAACTCTTGCTGAATCTTATATCTGATTCTAATTGCAATAAACATTATTGTATTGCAGTCATGGGCACAAAAATACTGTACTTTGTTGTAAATGGAATCAAAATGGTAACTGGGTTTTAACGGCTTCAAAGGATCAAATTATTAAGGTAGGCTCATTATCTTAATATCTTTTCAATTATTCTGGTTGCCTTGAACTAAGGTTTTACTTGTTATTTTCCTCTGCCAAATATTGATGAAGGGTCCGCGGTGATAATAGATTATTGTATAGTTAGTTACATAATTGGTTTCGTCTCCTTGACACTAGATATTTACTTTGTTCGCAGCTTTATGATATACGGGCTATGAAGGAGCTTGAAGCATTTCGTGGGCATCGTAAGGATGTCACTGGTATGGAAATTCTTTTTACACCAAAGGTCTCTTAATTACGTGGAACGTGCAGTCATGCATACAAACTCTGTCCTATTTTTATCTGAACCAAAAGCCGTTATGCATTTTGACATGGAACCTTGAGATCTTGAATGACTTTTGATGTACGGTTAATTATCTTGAAGTAGAGGACATTATAGAATATTGTAAAAGTTGGAAAGTAAGAGTGACTTATATGAGTTACTCTCTCCGTCCACTAAAAATAGTCCCATGGGTGGATGGCATAGGTTTTAATGAGAAATTGATAAAGTAAGAAAGGGAAGGAGAAAAAATGGGTAAAGTAGGAGTTGAGGAGAGAAAGAGAAAAGGTAGATAAAGTATGAGAGAGAGAGAGAGAGAGAAAGAAAGTGGGTAAAGTATTTGAGAGAAACTTTCCCATTTTTGGATGAGACTATTTTTTGTGGACGAACCGAAATGGAATGATGGGACTATTTTTCGTGGATGGAGAGAGTATATCTTGGAGCATGGAATGGTTATTATCTTGCGATGTGAAACATTTTGAGATTGTTTCTAAGTTCACTGTGCTTTTGGCAGTTGCCTGCCTATGGATTGAAAAATTAGCTGCAGCTTGTTAACAGAATTCTAATAAGATACTAATGCTATATTCATGGCTGCTCATTGCTTCTCATGTAGTTTTTTTTGTCAACATACAGAAATTTCAAATCATTTCACCATTTATGTTACTTAGAGCTACTTTGGCTCTTGATTATATTTTATATGAAATGGAGTATCTGTTTTAAAATACAATTCTTTTCCCATATTATGTTAACCTTATATTTATGATACTTTCACTATTGCAGCATTAGCTTGGCATCCATTTCATGAGGAATATTTTGTTAGTGGTAGTTTTGACGGATCAATATTCCATTGGCTTGTTGGGTAATGTCTTTACCTTCTTCTTTGTAATATATTTGAGTTAGGTTCTTGCTAAAACATTCCAAGTTATATTCATGGTCTATGAATAATTCTTCATGCACTTAATATTAATTGGTTCATTTGAGGAATGATGTTATTAGCTCACGTGATTATAAACTGTATTGCTTTTTGCCAACCTCGTTCTCCGTTATTATAAGCAGTATCAGTAAATCTGATGTTTGTTGAGGAATAATCAAGGTCTTTTTATGTCCAATTTTACCACAATTTGGACTGACTACATTGAGAAGAGAAACATGAAACCCATGATTAGTATTAAAAAATGTTTTCAGATTTTTCATTCTTCCCTGTTCATTTGTCTAATTCTTGAATTTGTTGCCTTTCTATTCTTAAAAATGGCAACGAAAATGAATCAGATGGTGATGTTTTCTATATCTTGTTCTTTGCCCCCCGTTTATTTAAATCATAGGAAAATGAGGGAGAACAATTCATTCTATTCTATGATTGTGTTCCTGTTATAGGGTGTAGTACTTTAGCCAATACTAGAGTCACATGTTTTCATTCTTTTGCAGTGTTCATATTGGCTGAATATCTAATAATGTTCATGCACGACTTATTTTTGTGCTGCAGGCATGATACTCCCCAGGTTGAGATACAGAATGCTCATGATAACAGTGTTTGGGACCTTGCTTGGCATCCTATAGGATACCTTCTTTGCAGGTATTGGTGCATCTATAAAGAACTATATTGACTGTTCACTTAATATTGTTGCTTGCGCAAGATTATCTTGATGTGACCATATAGTCTGTGTATAAGGTTGATTTGATGTGCACTAATTGAATGCAATTATGTAGGCTCTGAAATTCTTGAACAGAATGATTATTTATTACTGTGTCTTTTTAATATATCTGTGTTTTGATTTTTATGCATTTGATGTTGTACATGAGAGGAGTAGCAGTTGCTATTACTTTTATTTATTTCAGTACACCCTTTTCTATTTGTTCATCTTCTTTATATGGATTTTACAACTAATGAGACTGTCTCGTGTTCTTAGCAATTTGACAAACCCTAGTTCATAGTGGAACAATATGTCATGGGGAAAGATAATGCGAAAAACACTTTCTCATCTACATAACATCACCTCTAAACCTTGCAACTGTTTTAATGTTTTAACATTGATCTGCAGAAATGTGTGCCAGCTTCTTTTGTAAATCCCAGTTTGCTACTGCATTTTTTTCTGTAATAGGTATTCCTTTATATTCAATTACTTTGGTATAGGCCATATTATAATTTGCACCAAGTATGTGTTCGCTAAAACTACTCTTGTTTCGTCAATTTGGTTTCCTTGGAGGAGATAATGAAATATCTTATGTTTCTCTATTTCATCTCTGATAAAAGGCAATGCGGTAAGCAAGGATAAGAAAAAGACAAGCAATTGCAAAAATCAAGTTACTTACATACTCCTAATTTTTTAGAGTGGTTGTGTTATTAGGATCTGTAGATCTTTGTTTGGATGGGCCTCCAGAACTTCAACTTCATATGTCTTACTTTATTTTATTGAGTCTTGGAGCTTAAGTTATTTCTGTTATCTATATTTCAAACAGCTACAGGGGAAAACCTATTTCCTTGCTAGTTAGTAGGTCTGTTAATATGGAAGGTCAATATGATTATGATTGCAGCTCTTTGTATTGCTTTAAATGCACTGACTAAGCTATTTGGCAATGGATCCAAGGCAATGTGTCATTGATGAGATTGGTTTTGGTGCAGTGGTGGCAATGATCACGCAACAAAATTTTGGTGCAGAAATAGACCTGGGGATACAGCTCGTGACAAGTTTAACACAGGACAAAATCAAGGTTTTTTACCCAATCTATTTGTATCTGGTGATTGCAAAGTTTTTTAAAAAATTAGTTCTAGGAACTATTTTCATCTATTATATCGTACCAGAAATGCTTTTAAGATGAACCTTTGATTCATTAGCATATGCAGTGTTAGTATGAATCTCTTGTTTTTTGATATATATTTCCACTTGAATTTGCTTTGACTGTGATTATGTATCTCGATCAGATATGTGATCTTTCATTTTCTCCACTCTTTTTAAGTGCTAACCTCTATGAAATGCTGTCTTATTTTCATACACGTGTTTTGATGAATTTCTCTTCCATCTTGTCGGCAGGCTTTGCTGAGCAGAACAATATTATGGGCGGCCGTGTGCCTGTCCCGTTTCAGGTGGCTGAACCCCCTACTACACCTGGACCATTTGGGTCTGGGTTGGCTCGGAATGAAGGAACGATTCCAGGGATTGGAGCTGCTATGCCTCTACTAGATTCATCTGCTCAAGGAGATCAGCAGCCACCTATGTCAGCACCACCTCTTCCACCTGGTCCACATCCATCTCTTCTGGCAGGCAAACAACAACCGCCTTATCAACAAAATGCTCCATCAGTCCAACAGCACCAACCCCAGCACATGTCCCCCATGTCAATGCCACCACAAAATATGTCTCAGATGCAACCTCCTTCGCATCTGCCTTTGTTGCCACATCCTCATTTATCTCGTCCTCCACCCCAGCTACAACCGCTTAATACATCTGCCGGAGCACCTTCTTCAATGCCAGGATCTATGCCTATCCCTTCAATGCCTGGTCCAATGGTAATTAAACAAAGCTTCATTTCTACTACTATTATATAGTACTACTATATAGTTGATAAACTGACACTGCTTGTATTTCAGGGGATGCATGGTGGTATGAATCAAATGGTTCCTCAAATGCCCCAAGGACACTTTATGCAAATGAATCCCATGCCTTCTGGATCTGGTCCTCCTGGAAATATGCCTCCAGGTGGTAACCAAATGTTCCAACCAGGGGGACCCTTTAACAGGCCCCAAGCTGGGCAGATGCCGATGATGCCGGGAATTAACCCTTACCAGGTACGGATATTAATTAGTTCAGCTATAGTTACCATTGAAAAACGGAAGTTGACAAATGCATTTGATTTTGAAATTTTTTGTGCCATTTTTGTTTGATGATTTACTTGACTGTTGTAATAATCTTGTCTTATGTTGATTAACCGTAACTGTGCTCGTGCAGTCTGGAAATCCAAATGGCCCTGGAATGACATCAAATTACAATCTTCCGTCTGGGATGCCTCCACCACTACCTCCCGGCCCGCCTCCACACGGCCAAGCGCATCAATAGATGGATTGATTTTGTATATCCATCTTCATTCCTTCCTTTTTTTGTAGACTTGTTGTATTGTAAATTATTGCACCGTCTTCCATCTTTCATGACTATGTAGTGCCCATTTTAATTCTGCGAGTTGGATTTTGGTTTTGATAACAAGGTTTGAGTTGGCACACTAATGGTTGAGATTCTACATAATTTCCATCTCATCTCCAAATGCAACTAATCTTTCCAAAACTAATGTGAGCTATTTATCTGTTTATCTCAAACATTACCCTATAATCTCGTACTGATGAATTGTATTTCCTATGTTCCAATTTTGTTTCAGAATAAAGCATAATGAATGAATAATTCTACATAGAAAATAAGGGAAACCCTATAATTCTAAATTCTAACGCAGAGCCCACCTCTTTGTGCAATTCACAGTTTTGAGGCCGTTTAATGCAATTAGCTGTAAGAATGTTAGCAACAGAATTCATACTTTATTTAAATCGTCAAATTCCATAGATAGTCAACAACGGCGGGGCTTAAAATTATACAATAATAGTGTATTAGTTGCTAGAGGTACTGTTACATGGTCAACAAATTAAACCATACTCCATGGGAGTATGATATTTGAATTTGACCTAAATGACTTAAATATCTTTGCATCCTCAAATCTAAACTATGGATAAGGTGATTTAGTTTGATTTCATGTCAGCAACTAATAGACACAATAGGACTTGAATATATAATAATACAAAGCCATTCTAATGTTCATTCATATAAACTTGAAAATAGTATTTTCTTTTTTGCCTCGACATAGAAATAATCATACTTAATATTTAGGCAATGGAAGATTCTTTTCCTTTAATAATATGTATTCCACATAGACTGGCAAAGACAACCCTTAGTCCATCAATTAAAAAAGGCTAATTAATAAAATTTGTGACATGTTGGTGCAGTGCAGTGCAGTCACCGACCCACAAGTTGAGGGGAAGGAAGCCATAGTTAAGTAGTTGATCTTGATTCTTCAAATCTATTATAAATAATCACCAAATCAATCATTGAGATTTTGTTGAAGATTTGTTTCACTTTATTTATAACATGAAGTTCTGTTCTCTATTAGTTGAAGTACAACCAACTACATCTGTAAAAAAAAAACAAGGAATAATATGTAGGTTAATTATATGTATGTAATAAAAAAAACATTTATAGGTTGTTCGAAATAGTCGTGTTGCCTTAAAATTTTAAAATCGGATGTCGCCTTAAAAAAATTTATTCCAAAGGATTCTCGTAAGAGTTAAAATTCAACGAATCAGATTAAACAAGATTTTCGAATTGGATATTGCCTTACAAAAATTATTTCTAATGGTTTCTCAAACTTAAAATCCATCGAATCTTCCCCACAAATTTATTCTACTCTTAATCAAATTATGCGTACCAAATAAAGTCAAGAAACGAAAGCGCAAAGCATAAGCAATTCCTTTTCGATATATATTTACACACAAATTAAACAAATAGTAGTTTCTACCTTTGTGAGTAAATCAATTAACCCAAAATTTTGATACTACTAAGAATTCTAAAAAAAAAGAAAAAGAAAAAAAAAATCATTCCAAATCATGATTCAATTTTGCTCTTATCCGATCAGGCGAGAGGCATTCTTCAACAGGCTTTCTCTTGTTTAGATTTGGGATATTTTTTTGGCCTCTCATCAAATGTGGCCTCAGCTTGTTCACATCAGATTGCCTGACTGGTTTGAGGAAGAATTCATCAGCCCCATGTTCCAAGCAGCTGTTGATTCTTGACGGAACATTTTCCGATGACATAATCACCACCGGAATGTCTCTCAACGACGTCGATTTCTTGATTTTCCTAAGGAGATCGTAGCCGGTTATTGCTGGCATGCTGTAGTCTGTGATGATCAAATTCACTTCAACTCTTTGGCACTTTGAATTTGAATCTGAATTTGAAAATTCGTCTTCGTCCCCAGCCAATCCTAGGAATTCAAGAGCCTTAACTCCGGATTCCACTGCAGTAACTGCATATGATAAATACAAATATCAGCATACAATTCTTCTAAAAAATTGAAAAGAAAGAAAAAATAAGTAGACAAATTAATTTAACTGACCTTGATAAGACGAGGTCTTGAGAAGCCTCTCAATCAATTTTCTATCAATGATGCTATCATCAACAGCAAGCACATGAAACTGCGTTTCTGCTCCTAATCCATTCATTGTTAATTGAGATGGAGAGAAAATTGGAGGAGAAGGATGCCAATGGTGATGAATTGAGGAGAGGAAGGAATGATGCACAATATATATATGAATTAGGAAGAGAGATATTGGAAGATATGAAGAAGATCAGGATATGATTCAGAATCTTTATGATTTCCTATGTTGATTTTTGAATTTGTTTAGTATTTTCGTCCCTCGCTTTTGCTTGGATTTGATTTTTTTAAATAATGGAAAGGATCTTGAATTGGTATAAATTAATGGAACTATTTGGCCCTTTGACGATTCTAGGGCTACATACGAGTATTTGTCTCTTCACCATTACATTATTATTATAATATACACTTCCGACGTGATCTTCATAATTATTTTTTGAATTTTCATTTACATTATCGTATATATTATTATTTTTTTATTTATACGTACGATCTTAGTCATGTTCGTTTCAATATCTTCTTTGATTAATGTATAGGAGTATATCATTATTTTTTCCTAAAATAATTATGAATGCTAGTACGATTTAAGGAAATATTTGGGGTGATTTTTTTATAGTCTTTCTTAAGTTGTTTAATGGGTTTCCTTAAAATATAATTTGCTGAGATTTTTTTTAGAGACAGAATATTGTACCTTTGTGCAGAAGGAAGATTAAAAAATAAATGAAAAATATTTGTATGTATAGCTATTAGCAAGTGGGTAAAGTTAAATATTTTGTGAAGGAAATCCAGAATCTGACGTGCTTTTTGAGGTGAATCACAAAATCAGGATTTATTTCTATTTTGGGATCATTGTATTGGAGATAGAGATATGCACTCCTATAGATTATTCGTGAAACATGGTTTTAAACGATTATTACATGGTACTATAATTTATCTTGATCTTAATTTATTACTCCATATTTTTATCTTTAGGGTTGTAAATACATTATATTCGATCTTATGGTTTGTTTTTCATTAATTTGCATAGCACGTCATTTGTTAATACTCACTGGTCGATTGAAATTAGGACTAAATATACCGAAAATAACGTACTTATTGTACCGAAAAAATACCGGAAATACCGAATTTGCGGTATACCGCAAGTTGCGGTACGGTATGATACCTTACCGATAGATTTCGGTACGGTAAAGGCATAAATTTTCCTATATCGCGGTATACCGCATTTACAATATTTGCCAAAAATTCGATATATATGTTGTATTTAAAATTCATATAAAAAATAGTTAATATGTTAAAATTCCTAACCCTACTTCCATATTTTAGCTCAGCCACCCCCAACCCCAAACACACGCACGCAGAGATGCAAGTCCACTGTATAGATTTGATTGTGGTGTAGTTTTAATCTTTTGGACATTATTTAAACAGGTGAAATTTTATTTTAAATATTTGGCTATAATATAATTTTTTCGTGAAACACAGGCATAATTGTATGTCATACCTTATTTTGGTATACCGTACTCGGTATGTCATACCTTATTTCGGTATAACGTAAAAGTACGGTATACCGCATAAACGGTATGGTAGTGGTATCAGAAATAATTATACCGAATTTTCGGTAAGGTATAGGTATGACATTTTCTCATACCGCAATTTGCGGTACGGTATGACATTCTCGATGCGGTATACCGTATTGTGCCACCCCTAATTGAAATTCCATAACATATTCTAGTTATTCAAAACTTGATATAATTATAATTAACTTGAAGATTATTCTCTTTCCATTGTTCATAAGCTATTCAATAAAAATAGTTAACATTCTTAGAGGGTCAACTATAGGGGAGCTGCAACTCGCGGCTCGCGTGTGGCTCGGGCGCTCGGCCGCGGCACCCTGTTACGAGCGCCACAACATTCCGCGGCGAGGGGTGGTGCCTAGGAGAGAGCCACACCGGCGGCTCGGCCGCGGCTCTCCTATTGTAGCAGCCGAGAGCCGCAGCGCCCGCCCAAGTTCGATTTCTTTTTTTTAAAAATTTATTTTTTTAGTTTTTGTGCTAATTTTTGGAGAAGATGAAGTGTAGAGAGAGAGAGAGAAATTAAAAAAGGGACGGTTGTTTTTAAAAAAATTAAATTAACATTAATTTAGGAAATGAATCACTTTAAAACTAAATCCCAATTAAAATTGGTCAACTTTTTAATTAAGGACTGTGATTTCAATTCACACCCTAATTACAGAAATAGTTAAAATTTGAATTTTCAATAAATATATTTACTTGTAATTGTCAACTTTTTTATAATTAATTTATGTTTTTTTATAATTATTATAGTCTGATAATTTTTATTCTAGTTAAATTAAAATATATAAAAAATGAAAAAAAAAACAATTAATTTGGTGGCTTGGGCTTGTCCACTATAGTGTGAACAAGTATTTTTGGTAGCCCGACCAAGTTTTGTGGCCTAGGCCAAATTTTGTGGCTTGGCTCAGGGCCACGGGCTTAACTATTATGGAGACCCTTAAAGACTTACTTCAGTGAAGAAGTCTATGTCGACCGTTGGAGCACGACTGAAGTTTTGGCAACTTCCACAAAGTCCTCAATCAATCAGAGGTAGGGAAGGACAAGGTGGACGCGGTACATAGCAAAAAGTCCTTGACAATGACAGGAAAGGACATGACAGACGCGACATACAAGGAATGTGAGTCTTTGTTTAGTTTAAGGATAATAAGTAGGACCTCGTAAGATGAGTGACCTAGAAAGAGGATTATCATTTGTTCTATATCAATTTATATTTCAATTATGTTCTTATTGTTCATTTCCATCCTTTCAGGCCTCATTTCTTCAACAATTTTTTGAAATGTGAACTAAAATGAACACTGATAATCCTCTAACAAGTCCCTATGGTAAAATTGTCATCTTTAAACTAAACTCAATACTTCAAACATCTATCAAATTTTAAGGACCTAATATAATATACTGCTAATGAAATAAAGATAAGAATTACAATTAACTAATTCCAACAATTTATGTACCACCCTAGCTAAGATTATGCCCCTCTTTTGGTGCCTCTGCCATCTCTACCCCAGTTTGCTGCAGCACCTAAGGTATCAGCCAACCCATGTCCATACTGTTGTACTCCATCCGTCCGCCATTAGGAGTTTCGATCACTTTTTCGCACTCGTTTTATAAAAATGATGCTAATAAATAGTTAAAGTGGAGAAATGGTAAAGTAAGAGAGAGAATAACTTAGATAAGACTTTTGTCAACATTATTCTCTATCTTGTTTTACCATTTCTCCACTTTAACTATTTATTATCATTTTTACAACACGAGTGCGCAAAAGTGACCGCCTGACCTGAACTCCTAATGGCGGACGGAGGGAGTAGCATTTTGTTCTAGAGTTATTTTTTCCATTGGTATGCACCCATAATTTCTCTTTTGGGGGTTTCGCTTTGCCATTTATGGTACCATCTGTCCTGCATCGGTACATGATTCTAACTTCTAAACGCTGCCTCATGTTACCAAGCATGAGCATGCGCCCCGTTGGATTATTTCAAAGTGGTGCAATTGATTCACGTATATTAAATATTAGTGCAACAATTACTTATCATAATTTTATTATTTGTCTAATGATGGAGTAGGAGGAGTTATTACAAGAAGAGGCTACGAGATGATAGAGGTTACTAATAATTGTACTATTTTCATCATTATTGTTATAATTATTTCCTTTGTCTTTTCATTTGTTTTTTAGAGCCGTAGATATAGATCCCTTGAGGATTGAGATGTATGTTGAGTCATTGTTTAGTTTAACAATCTCGAAAGAGAATTATCATTTATTTTGTTTCAATTTATATATCAACTGTATTTTTTGTTCTTATTGTTCGTTTCCAGCCTTTCTCGCCTCTTTTCTCTAAGACATCTTGTATAATTGAAACCGTTATATTATTAAAACTAGTTTTAACCCACGTGCGATGCACGACTAAATATTTTTTCATCATACAATTTTAAATTGTTAATTGATTAATTAAAATAAAAAATAATATAACTATATAAGATTTAAAATAGAAAATATACTACATATAATAACAATTCAATAAATATATACTCAATTCATTTTAAATTTTTACACCTAAAGACATTAAATTAAACATACTATTTAAAATGGAATCAAGACGAACACAATTATTTCGACAATGATGAAGAAACTATATCAAGTGTTGACATTTTTGAAAAATATGTTTAAAACAATCCTTCATAGTTCTCTAAATCACACTTTTTAATAAAATAATGAATCGTAACTTATAATATTAAAAACGATAAAATTATGATCATACAAAAAAATTTTACATTAATTGGTTGAATTAATATTATTACATTAATGAATAGTGATAGCCGTTTTGAATGTTGGAGCGTTATGTTTAATTGCGTTGTTAAACGTGACTTGTTGGAATTGGTTTCAATAATATGGTTAATTGGTTTGGAATTCTTTGCGCTTGAGAATATTGATTGATCTCATTAACATAGAAGTTGATATAGGAATAAGAAGGGTGAAGAGTTTTGATTCAAAGAGACACTTGGTACACCAAAATCAGTGATGAATGATCTTGATTTTTGTGAAAATACAATTCTTCCATCTTTAAGAATGATAAGATTGGGATAAAATTCTCGAACCATATACACTCGGTAATCTAACTATTGTAATCAAAGAAAAGAAACAACAATAAATGAATTGGAAATTACAATGAAAATTAGTAAAAAAAAACCCTCTTTCCACAAGATAAATTACATCACGGTTAGTGCTCTCGGATTGACATAATATCCTCAAAGATGAAACGACTTCATCCTAATGTATATAACATTTCAAACCTGCCATACACCTATGAACTTGACGGGCTCCAAAAATCGAGCAATACAATGTTCCTAAAATGTGCAATAAAATGTTGAGAACTTGAGAGAGAATGGAAAATGCTTTTGTTGGTGTGTAATTCATCCACAACTCTATATTTTGTTATAGGCACAAAATTAGGTTTAGGGTTTAGGACAATAGAGGTTACAATACCTATTGGCAAAGTGGAATACTATAACGTGTTATGTTAATTATTTTCAATGGACACTATGTTGAAGGAGTAACGGCATCATATACATAATAAATTCCAATGTCAAATATTAAAATATTTTTGTTTGAGTTTAAAGAATTTAATCAGCCATATAAATTTCAAATATTTCACTTTTCTAATAGAAATTTACAAAATATGTATAGAAGGAGTAACGGCAATGCAATATAGCCATATTAAATAGTTATGGCATATTGTTTAATTAATTAGGTAACTGCAATTTGTAGCCTAATTTTAAATTTGAAATATTGATGACATTTACTACACATAAATATTTATAGCAGTGACTACAAATATACAGATTTATTAAAAATCACCCAAAATTTATACAAATTTAAATTTTTACCTAAAACTTAAAAATATTTACAATTTAGGCCAAAACTCGATATAGATAGATTGTATAATTAAAACAAATTAAAGCGTCAAGGTTTATAATCCAAAACTATGTAGCGTGCTATATGTGATTTGTTTGCGCATGCAATTATTAAGTAAACATAATAATATCTTATGAAGATCTTGACGCAAGGCAATTCTTCTACGTTCTCTCTTCTATACAAACTAAAGATGGATGAGCAGAGTGTGTTTATGTACAACTTTAGACAAACTTCTTGAAGGGGCAACTTTACCACGAGACTCTACAATCTTCACCAAAAATGCATAATTCTATATGGTAGTATATACCCAGAATCAAGCAATATGCCAAAAAATTGAATCAAGCATTCAAATATGAGATTCAATTCACTACAATAACTGCAGAAGTTCAAAAAATATGCTAATTGTAGAGGGAGCACATTGACATCATACTACTAATTACATTCTAACATCAAACTAATCCAGAAATTATAAATTAATCACATGCCTTTGTCCTGGAATTTGTACGGACAAAACTGAGGTGAGCCAGATAATTGCTTTCAGCAAAATCGTGCAATGTTTTAAGTGTTCGTTCCCCATCAAGATAGCGGTCACTTGTACCAGACTCTTCCTTCAACAACTTTCCACCTTCGTTGCCATCCTAATCAAGTGCGCACTATTAGTAGGCATTGTGTTACAGAAATGGTGGTTTTCAAATGATTATCATGCATAATAAACCAAGCATCATTTTCAGATCAAAGAGTGTCATTCTTATTAATTTTGCATGTTAGTAGACACTACTAATTATATCTGGAAGACCTAATCCAGTACACCAAATGCATGGATGCGCTGTGTAAACAATCAGTACCACTGCAGATTGATTTGAGTATTCACGTGAAATACTTCAACTGCCTAGTAATGGGCCGAATATACAACACTTGCCGGGGGGGGGGAGTAAAGGGAATATTCTAGACAGGTTGGATTAGAAGATAAAAGGCGCTTGTTTTATTTCCAATGTTGTGACATTAAGTAGACTTCCCTGACTAATTAATTGATATAGGTAATTTACGTTACTTCAAATGCATGCCCGTCTCCTAACACTAAAATAGTAGTACCCCATAGCACCCAATCATTCAGGAGACAAAACAGAGCGGAATGCATTTACCTGCAAAAATCTCAGCATTTGCTCTTCAATTGTGCCCCTCATTGCCAGTGTTTCGACATGAATGGGACGTGTTGCACCCATTCGATGAGCCCGACTAATAACCTGCTCCTCCATACTGATCAATTTCCACAGCAACAAAATCCAGTCAACATAAACACAATGTAGAGATGCACTAGGTCTTATTATCTTATAAACCATCATCACCCATGTTAGTGGAGACAGCATGAAATAACAAGAGGTTTATGCATTTTACAGGAAGCAAACACAATTAATCTGGAAGAGCTGTTTCAAAGAACAACGAAAATATCAACAAATATTTGCCAAGAATCAAAACATGACTTTGATTTCTTACCTTCTATCCCAAATAGGTTCCATTAGATAGACATGAGTCACAAAGCTTAAATCAAGACCTAATGCTGCACTTCCATCCATCAAGAGAGCCATACAGTTTTGATCATGCTGGAAAGTTGCCAAAGATTTCATCTGAAATGAAAACAGTGATTAAGAAAGTGCACAAAACCAGAAGTATGCAGTCCTAGATTAATAGACACCTAAAGCAATCAAATATACCTTGTTGCCAGAGTGCATAGGACTGTACATTCCAACAAATTGGACTCCCGCAATGCTCAGCTGCGATTTGTAAAGTTTACCTCATTAACTGAAGAAACTAAAAGAAAGAAACATGTCCATGTCTGATCAAATTTACCTGTTGCTCAATTATATGGATATGCTCGAGGAACTGTGAGAAAACAATAACTTTCTCCAAGCCATTTAGGCACCATCCATTTCTAGAGTTTTGGGAAGCCTCCTGATCTGGGGATGTGTTGTAATAGCTCGACGTAGAGGATAAATTAAAGTTATTAGGCATAACCTCTCCCTTTTCGGTAGGGCACACAATCATCATATTATGTTCTTGTAATTGCTTTAACTGATGAACTAAGTATGTAACTTTGCTGCTAGATGTTGACTGCCAATCAGGATTCCAGTCATCCTGCATTAAACAGTGGCTACTGTCAGTGTATAGCAACCAGTGGTTTATAAGCATAATACATATACAGACACTTAGGTGATTAACTTTTGCCACACATGGGCTCTTTGACAAGGGAATTCCCTCATATTTGCTTACGGGACGAATAAACTTTTGAAAGGTTTCTCAATCTTACTCTATTCCATACAGGAATTTCGACTTAAAATTTCAATTAATGTAGCCTCCTCCTCCCCCCAAAAAAATTGAAAAAATAATACTAATAATAATCAATTGACTTGCACTGTTTCCAGATAAAAGAGAAAAGAAGTGCTTCATCTTGTGGACCAAACAAATAAGGCACACAAAAGAAGATTACTTGAAGCTACAGAGGGGACAACGAGAAGCCTAGAAGATTTGCTTGTAGTTGTCTGGCGTAAAAACAACATAATGATTTGCAGCCTATTTCCCTTTCTTAGTCTTAGCTGTTGAAAAATATACATATTATAGTGGTGTTTCTGCCAATGAATTCAAATATTGGCCTTGTAGATATAAAAAAACACGCATAAACTGACCTGTTTATATGAGGGTTGCAACTCAATAAGATCTTTTGGCACAGGCCATTTAGGATCAGGATTCTCTGGACGAGCCAATTCCTCTGGAGTTTGCATCTCATATGAGTAACCACAGCCAGGAAATGTACACATTTCACTGTCCAAAGCAACACAATCAAGGCATAAAAGGTGCCTACAGGGTGTAATGACAGGTAAACGACACCATTCTTTGCACCTGAAAAAATAAGTACGTTTAATAGTATCAATATGATCTCTAAATCATGTGAACTGTAGCAAGAATCGAAATCAAAGGCATACCCTACCTCACACAATCGCCACCATATAAGAGATAGTACTTTATCAAACCATACTCTTGTGACATAGGGTCCAAGCCATTCTCCACTAAGACATCCATAGTTTCTTGAATATCTTGGCCAGCATCTGATACTCTGACATGCCCAGCCACAGAGCAGGACAACCTTACATTTTTAATTGTAGCAGCCCGAAATTTCCATTGTTTTGGGTTCAATAAACTCTCAACATGAGATGAATCATTCCAATCCGCCATCAAAATATTACGCCGAACTGTTTCTACCAACTCATTGTAACTTTTTGCATGTTCGTCAGAAAAGTCCACAAAAGTCACTTTTCTAATACAAGGTGGTATAGCCTTCAAATCTTTTTTTCTTGCACTAATCATGCATCTCTTAAGTAACTGCAGCAAACGTGACCTTCCATCTTCCATCTCTGCCTCGAACGGCATTATTATACCCGCTTCCCATGATCTTTGATTCTGCCCGTATGGCTCTTCTTTGAGAAATCTTAGCAATGGTTGAAGATAAGAAAGCTGACTGCTAGGAGTATTGGGGGTTGGAGTGCCTGTCAACAGCCAGCGGTTTGTGGCAGTCAGTGAAATTGCCATTTGCAACTTGTTTGTCAAGTTGAGACTTGAGCCAAGAGTATGCCCCTCATCCAACATAACTCTGAGCCAATGAACTTGCATTAATACACTTCTTTTACGGGGAGACCACTCAGCACTCAAACGGTTGAAGGTAGTTATCACAACATCATAGTCCCAAGCCAAGTTGTGAACGGAAGGCTTTTTCTTTTGATCACCCCATACATACACTCTTAATTGACCAGGTCGCACATGTCTTTCAATTTGAGTTTTCCAATGTTCAACAAGGTTGGATGGGACAACAATCAAAGTTGCACTTGACAAATAAAACCTCAGTGAGTCTAATGGCTCACAAAGAGCAACCCTAAGGGCATCCAAATCAAAGGTCAAGTTTCGAAGATGTCCAGGATAGTACCACTTCAGTGCTTTTTTTTCCACTCTTTGTACTAGGCCAAATGCTTTAAATATTTTGTGATAATTACGAGCAACTCTAGTATCAAATAGTGAGGTTCCTACGATAGGACTGACCAATCCAGCTGTTTCCATCTCAACTAACTTATGTGGTGGAAGTTTAGCTAGCCAAGTCAGGGCTTTTTTTGTCTCGGAATTGATTAATGTGTAGTGCTCCTTTAGCACGCTGGTGAAAAACATAATATTTTCCTGCTCTCCCCCCAAGCATCCTTTGGCATGGAACCCTGGTAAGTATGTGATGGATTGCTTGTAATCCCAGGACTCTTCAGGTACATTACAATTTTGGTACGAGGGGTCACTATTCATACTACAAAACCAAGCTGCAGAAGTATTTGCTTCACGCTGATTTGCTGTCCTACGCCACTTGCTACAGGCATCACACTGGACCCAAGTTTCATTGCATTCAATGTCACCTATCAGTGTCTCCTCCACCTTCCTGGTGCCCATTCTACAAGAGAAACCATTTTTATTTGCTGAAATCTTTTTCTTGTTCCCCTTGTTGGCATGCTTCCCGACTTTTGAGTATTTCTTGGATTTAGAGGATGGTTCCTCATATGCCTCCAATAGATTTCTCTTAACAGTACTCCAGCTCCTGCTATGCTCTATAGTGCTACTTGCAGGTGCTGAGAAAGTCGGTGTAGACAACTTCATTCGTTTATTAACACTCATATCAGTGGGTTCCAGCATTGGCTCACCAGATCTAAGACGCCTAGGAGAATGTGATGCATTGCTGATATAATTGTTCATTGGGTTGAGTTCATCAAGAGATAATTGGCCCCTACGAACTTTTTTGCCCACAATTTTATTGATATCTGATGCATATCCCTTGGTCGCATTGTCCGCACTAACTTCATAATAGCCACACCTCTGACTGCCATTATGTAAACACCAAGTCAACTGTGCTGCCTCTGGGGCTTCTGCCAAGGTTCCTTGTGTCTTCAGGAGAAGAGAAAGAGCAGTTATAGTCTTACCCAGTCCAGGTTCATCGCAGAACATTCCCCCACGAAAATCCTTGATTGTAGGAACTGAACCGGTGACAATTTCACCAGAGACTGTATTGATATTAAATTCAAAACCATCTTCGGTTGTGAAACTCATATATAAAGGGTGTTGTAAGACTTTAGGATCTCTCTCACGCTCTAACATCCACTCAACTGCCGCTTGCTGATGTGGATAAAGTTTAAGTTTCATACATGGCATGATAGATGCTGCCAGATAATTTAAATGGTGGCATGTCAAAGAAATCTTAACAAGGTCATTTGGGCTTAACGCTGTTAAAATTTTAATCATAATATCATCCCATAGCACCCAGATTCCGCATTCATTGGACGAATCTGCTGGCAGTATTCTTGAACAAGGAGAGTCTACCTTCATTGTCACGCTGGGTAAACTCTTAAATATTTCCTGGAGTTCAAACCCCTTTTTCTTCTTAGGATTGTTAGGTGCACTACAATGTCGTTCACAACCAAGAACATGACAGTCTTTTACATTCCAAATGCTACATGAAGCATGGCTATTCAATCTAACTGAGTTGAGTATCAAGCTTCTAGCTTCCCAGTCACAGCTGCCAGCAATATCCATAAACTACATTAGAAAGCAAGACAAAGCACTCTACTCCAAGAATATACTATTCTGGAGTTTCAAGAGTACATACTTTAGCATTGATTTCGAAAGAAAAACATTAGCACTGTCTTAAAACCTAACACACATTCAAGCTATGAAAAAGGCATCAATAGAACTGCAATCGTATATTCATGAAATAGAGCCCAAGCAACTGAGTAGTGATATGACATTGTTTTATCCACCCAAAAAAAGAACTTACTGACATGACATTGACCTAGATTATAATGATAAAGTGACACAAGAAACTCAACAACCAGTTCCAAGTTAGCCAATCTGAAAAAAAAGAAGGATAAGGAAAGCAAGAATATGGATGCATGACAGACATTATCGAATAGCGCCTTTTGATGAGAGATATGAACAAGAAGCTTCCAGAAAACTAGTGTTTTATGAATTATATGAAGCCAGTAAGCAATCAGCGAATCCATATGTATTTGAACCCGAATATCCAGGAAAAAGCAGAATATTTGATGGAAGGACGGGGAGCTAACATATATATTTATATCCTTATTCTGGCATGTAAGCAGGCAGGCCTAAAAAATTGAAAAGGAAAAAATTGCATTCCCAAGACCAGCCAAATGTTGGTTGCGCCAAAATATGTGAAACTTCCAGTTTTTATGTATTACTCCACATCCATAATGGATACTATTATTGATTCTTACTAATTATACCAAAAACTACTTTTGTCTTTATGGCAAAACATTGATAAGAAAGAAATAAGTAAACTATAAGAATTTCAATTCGCAGAAGCAATAACAGAGATCTACTTTTGTTCAAAAGACATCCTGAGCACACAATTAGCATCTTGGATCGTAATGGCTTCATCCATACAGCTGGAGCAGGTTCAACAAGAAGTGAAGAGCAAAGACTCTGCCTAATCTGACCCAAGTAAGGTGATCAGAAAATCTAGTTTAATACTCCTCAGTCTCACTATAACATCTCACTATAAGTGATTGGTATTCCTTTTTTGGTCGTCCCATTATAAGTGATCAATTTCCTTTTTCAGCAATAAAAACAACAAACTCTTACTTTATTCTTTTTCCTATTTTATGATCTTCTAATTCTCTACTTTATTCTCTTTCACATAACTCATTAAATATCATTTTTAAAAATTTGTGCCGGAAAAAATTTGATCACTTGAGGGAGTACCATTATTTCCTTTTAGAATCCAACCAATCCGCAAAGAAAAAGAAAGAAAATAGTAGTAGGAAAACTTAATCTACCATAACAATAGGTATAGCTTAGATTATACGACGAGAAAAGGAAATCAAAAACGCACCTCAAGTGTTTGAAAAGCGCAGCGGCGACGGAGGTCGACCGCGGGAACTGCCATCCAGACCACAATTCCGCCGGCAGGTACACATCCACCAACACCACAGCCCTAATTTCCGTACTGCCGCTCTCGACGTGCACGATTCGAGCCAAAATCCACAAGCACTTGTGCGCAACGAGGGCGTGCAATTGGTGCACCACGCTGATTGATCCGTGCACCATCCCTATCCTGCCCCACCGCTTCCTCGTGGACGGCGTACCTTTGGAATCAGGAGCTTCCGAATCGCCAATGAGGGTCAATCGGGCGCCGTTCTGAGCGGCGAAGTAAACTTGGGCGTTCTCGCCGGCGAGGCTGCAAATCGAGTTGAGGGGAACGGTGGCGTCGTCGGGAACTGCGAGAACCGCACAGAGGTAACCGCAGAGCTTGAAATCAGGCGGCGGCTCGACCTCGTTTTCCATGTGGAAGTAGGAATTTGGTTGCAAGGGGATGAATGATAATGGTGATTGATTATTGGATCACTGGAGAAGGGGAATCGATATATTTTCATTACTTCCAAGTATACTAATTACCTTATTCTCTCAGAAAAAGAATTACTAATTACCTTAAATTATTATAAATCCAACAGAAGATACTAATAAGCATTGTTTTTTTTGGTATAACTAGATTTGCTATGTACGGAAATCATTTTAAATTAAATTAATGATGAATAAGTATGCCGAATTCAAAAGTATTCTATATTTTTCAAATATAGAGTAATATTTTTTAATGGAAAAAGTACTAAATATTACAACTACGTCTTAATAATTATCTCTTTTTTAAAAGTGGGCATAATGACTTAGGAAATTTCGAAAATATAAGTAAAATAGTTTGATTTAGTTATTAATATACACATGTAGGTTGGGTCTTAGAATTCTAACACTCTATTATGCTAACTCCTAGTACTAGACAGTAAATTGTATATTATGAACGCAACTTCAACTATAGCACAAACATTAATCAGGAGAGTATTGATGTTTACTATTAACCCATTAGTAATAGTAATTAATTCTCTTCTCTCTTACACACATGAGTATTCTCTAAACTTGGAATTCGTATAACTATAATGATTTAAATTATTTTTTAGTAAAGTTAATTTTATAAGAATTTCAACAATATTATAAATGCATTTGTTCGGATAAAATTTTATACTACTATTTTCATGATATTTTATATAGTTTGATAATTAGTTGAATATCAACATATTAATCATGATAAGTCAATATAATATATCCACAATGTTAATATTAAATTATATTGACATACTCGTGTCATTGAGTTGATATTTTTAATTACTGTTATATCATATTTGATAGGAGTGATAACTTATCTAGGGATGGAAATTCATAAACAAATAATTCATCTAGGGATGGAAATCCATGAAACATTATCATACTATGACCCAAGTTTGGTAGTTGTTATTATCATTTTAGGGTGTGTTTAAATTGGTAGATATGAATATTTAGAGTGTATTTAATGGGTCAATCTGGTGTTTGGTTTGTTGGTTAAATTTTCTGTATGGCCCGCTCAATAGGCAAGGGCCCATTGACTCAGGGATGAAAAGTGTTGTTTTATTATTGTGAAAAATTCACCGATAATAATCTGAGTAACACTTTTTTCAGTCTTAAATTGCTTGAACTTACTGATGTATCTCTCATACTCTCCTTCTCAAAATTGGAATGCACCTCTTACCCACCGACCTGCGATTGACGAAATCTCCATAGCCGCCCGCTGCTCTTTCTCCAAGGCGACGACAATTGTAAAAAAGAACCACATCAGGTTAGAAGTTATGTGTTTGAATTGCAAATGACTGAAATTTTATATTGTTCAATTTCAAGATCTTTTGTAGAGATGCATTTATGCTCCTGGATAGTTTAATTTAACTCAATTGCTCTTCCGCTGCAAATTAATTCATTCTTTAAATCATGTAAAGCCGTCACAAAATCACCTTCTTGAATCGCTGAAGAAGTAGAGTCGCCGCTTGCAAAATGAAAGGGCTTTATCAAATTAGCGGGATTTACATTGATTTTGTTGCTAGGGTTCATAGGGACAGTCTTGGAAATATAGAAAAAACCAGAGGCTACTTTTGGAATTTCCTACAAAAATGTGGCTATAAATAAAAAACAAAACATGTGTTATTAAGGACTATAGACAACATACCATTAATTCAAACATCACAAATAGAAATGGAAAACCAAGAAAAGCATTGAATGGTTGTGTTCTTATCTAAGTGAAAGATAAACTCCAATTCAAATAATGTTAAGTAATACGGAGTATAAAATAAAACTAGATATGACAGGTTACCTGAATACTCCCTCCGTCCCATAAAAATAGGCCATATTTCATTTTTCGTCGGTACCATAAAAATAGTCTATATCCATATATGGTAACCTTTTTTCTTCTTCTCTTTTACTTTATCATTTATGGTCCCACCACCCACTACACAATTTCAACAACTTTTCTCATTCTTTCTTACTTTATTAATTACACATTAAAACCCGTGTAAATCCTAAATGGTCTATTTCTATGGGACAGATGAGGTATGATTTTTTTGAAAAAATAATAATATTATTATTTAAGAGGTTACCTGAACCCAATACAAAAATTATTGTGTTCATAAGGATCAATCCGATAAGGTTTGACCTAAACCTATTAATTTGTGCATGTTCATGTTGAATTTTCGTTTCGTGTAAAAAATTGTCAGTCCATGTTTACCACATATACTTAGTTAAAAAGTCATTTCAACAATTCAAAGCATTTATCTCTCATGTTCACATAGTTAGATTGTCAGTCCCCGTTTCCCGCACTTTAGATCTGTAGTTCTCTTCTTATTTATTGTTTTAAAATCATTTTTTCGTCGCCGGAGCGTAAGTCATAATTTTTCATCCAGGTGTGTAGTTAACTTACATACTAAGAAAAAAAAAAGACAACATGGTACCATCTGCTTTCTTGCCAAACCACTAATTTCATTTGAATGTCAGGACATGTTGCTGAGTCGTTTTGCTATATTTGTTTTTCAGTAATATGCCTCGTACCATTCGATAATTGGTTTTTACTTTTCAATTGTTGCCTACTAATGCACTTGCACTCGCAACCCCAATTCTAAAGAAATTTATTTTTTTCTTTAAGTTTGAATGCTCGTTTTATTATTTTGGTAGACAGATTCTAACTTGACCATTCATTGTTTTCTTAGATTAGTTGTACCTTGTTTGAGCAATTAACAACGGCTTGACCAAGTGACAAGTTTCATTACTATTTTAAACTTTTGAATGTTATAATTATAAATGAAAAAATATTTTAATTTATTATTGCAAAATTATATGCATTTTTATTTAAAATTATTTTATTTTTATTCTAAATTATATATGTACAAATTAATCCCTTAGGTTAAGATGACTTGCATATTTTGTATCAAAATATCAATAACTTGTATGTATATTAATTTTTATAAATGTAAAATTATTAATAAAAAATATACTATTAGTTATAGGTAATAATAAAAAATTTGAGCGCGGTTGACTTGACAAGTTGGCTCGAATCCAAATATTTAGGATTAAGGTTGCCAATTTATAACCCAAAATTTCATAGCTCGAATGACCTGTATTAGAATAGATCAATAACCCGAGTAAGTTAACCCGATTGACACCCCTAGATTTGACATCAAATTTTAATTCAAAAATTAGAATTGAGAAATATCAACTTAGACAGTGAAGAATTAGCAAGGTTTTCATGATTCAATTCGTTGTCAATCTACTTTTGCAATTTTTTAAAGAATTTTCTGTATAATTCATTGTTGCATTGTTTCTTGTCTACATGTTGTTGTAAAATAGTACTCCATAAGAAAGCCAACATGAATGGAAATAGATTTTTTTTTGGGAAATTATACATTGGATTATATTTTACACTCCACTTTTAGTTACTCCCTCCATCCCATAAAAAAATATGTACTCCCTACGTCCGACATTAGGAGTTCCGGTTGACCATTTTCATCCGTCTGACATTAGGAGTCCCGGTTAGACATTTCCATAAAAAGTGAAATAAAAATATTACTATAAAATAAAACACTAAAAAGCACAAGTAAAACACACATCCAAAAAATAAAATAAGCAATAATGCAAATGGGTCCCATATTCCATAATCACACACTCCAATTATTACACACTCAAACGTTTCTTAAAACCCGCACCTAACTCAACCAGGAGTCCTATTGCCGGACGGAGGGACTATACTTTTCATTTTCGTCCGTCCCATAAAAATATGGGCATTTCAATTTATGAAAAATTATCCCAATATTTATCTCTATACATCAAATTATGTACTATAACTTTTACCATTATAACACTGCTAACAATATAATTTTCACTATCCACTAACACAACTACTCTTCTCATTTTCTCTGTTACTTTATCAAATTTGTCTTATTTTTCGTATCATATTATATGTTTATATTTTTATGGAACGGAGGTAGCTTTTTTTTTTTATTATAAATGATGATGTCTTCTCACTCTTTATAATGCAATTGCAATGCCTACATGAAGGCGCTAGTTAGAATGGCCAGTTGAGATATCGAGTTAGATGAGTTCTAACTTCTTGACAGGTCCTCTACATTGCTAGTTAATTGATTTGTTTTTGTTTGATTTATAACTTTTCTTTTTGGGATTGATCACTTTTTGGCCACTCATATGTATGTTGTGCTAGGTCGAGAGCTGCTCATTTTGATTCTGTCCCCCTTCTAGATCATTGTTTTGACCACGATCCTTTTAGATTTTAGATTTGATTTTTCGATGGATGGTTATGTGTGGGATCATATCCCAATGTTGTTCATAGGTCTTACTCCCCCTCGGCTCCCATTAAATGTCCCATATTTTCTTATTTGGACGGGTCCCCAAAAATTGTCATATTTCACTTTTATCCACTCCGTTCGCCATTTATAGTTCCATTTTGACTCAGCACGAATTTTAAGAAATTGTTTGACTTTGTAAAGAAATATATAGAAATAAGTTAGGGGAATGGATCCCCTGGTGTGCTCCCACCACAGCAGGGTGTGCTGTGCACTCACAGCATAATATTAAATTGAACTTTACTTAATATTTTAATGTTTGATTTTATAAGTATAATATTGTGCTGTGAGTGCACAGCACACCCTGCTGTGGTGGGAGCACAACAGGGGATCCATTCCCATAAGTTAGTGGAATGCGGACCCCACTTTTATATATTGATTTTATAATAGAATGTGAGTGTAATAAGTGAGGTGAATGTCGAGGTTCATTTACTTAGAATGGAAAAAGGTAAATGAGGCTATAAATCGCGGACACTCCGAAATGGCAAAATGAGACATATTTCACGGACGGAGGGAGTACTACTTTTAGTAAATGAATCTCACATTCCACTAACTCATTCCATTTACATTTTATTATAAAACTAATGATAAGAAATTATTATTTTTTCATCTATTTTCCTTCACAAAATCAAATAATTTTAAAAATTCTGTGTTGATCAAATATGTGATTTTTAATGGAGACTAGGGGAAGTATGTTACATCGAACTCACTTTAGACTATGTATGAGACTGCCGTGATTATTTTGAAAAAAGCTCTATAACTATCATAAATTGAATCCAATCATAAATTTGATAAAAGTTTAAAAAATTAAATATAAAACTAATAGTCGTATTTTATAAAAGCCATAATTGAATAGCCAAAAAGGCCCAAAACCCATAAGTGCAAAAGCCATTAACGGGGTGGGGTAATAAGGTAAATTCCCAAACCCATACCATCAGTGCTTACTGTTACTGACAGTACTGTCACTCCTCCCAAAAATGAATTTCCCTTTTAATTTTCAAATAAAAACAATTGTTCCGAATTTTCAGGCACACACCAAAATCAGCTAAGAGCAAATAAATTCTCTAAAAAAAGAAAACAAAAGGGAAAAAGAGGGGAAAAATTTGATCTTCAATTTCAAAGCAAAACAAACCCTTTATACTGCATGCAGTCTCTGTGTCACACTAAAACCCCTTTGGCTTCTCTCTCTCTCTCTCTCTCTACTTGCGTTGAAGGCCGATTCCCGGAGAAGTAGTTCAGATTTTCCACCATCTCGACTATTTCCAAGGCGTACACTCTGAATTTGAAGCCACATTTGGAAAAGGGCATTTCCTTTCTCCGCTGGCTCTCCTCCCACATTTCCATGGTTTGAGGATTAGGTACAATTGAATTTCTACTAATTCTTTTTGTTTATGAATGTGTCCTTTGCTATGTTTTGTTTGTCATGGGTTCAAGGGGATTTCTCTGTTGTTTTTGTGCTAGTGAATTTTTATGTTTTCCACTTTCTTTTTTCGTTTGTGGTTTTTTACAATAGGGGTTTTTCTTGCTGGGTCGTTCTCGGGAATGTGAATACAGAGAAATTTCCGAGTTTTTGAGTTCAGCAAGGGCTTTAGCTTACCCTAGCACTGCGATGGAGGAACCTGTGTTTTTTTTTTGTGTATGCATGTGCTGTTTTTGCTGTAAACTGAACACTCTTGATGATCCCCTGTTCGGTCAACTCTTGGACCCACTTATATTTGGTACGTTTTGGGGGAAAATTCGCAGCGTTTAATTTGCATTGTGTAGAATCACTTCTAGACTGCTTTCCTTTTTGTTTTGTGTGTGTGCTATCTATAAACTTCATCTAACTCTAGTGTTGAGCTCTATTGACCTTTTTTTTTCATATTTTTATTTGTCGCATATCTTTCTCCAATTCTTATTTGATAATTTCTGATGCTTTTGGTCTTCCATTTAATGCTCTTAGATTACATATCTCTCTCTTATATTCCAGTTGTTAGAGAAAATGGAAGCTCCTTTACCACCACCCATAGCATTTGAGGCAAGGATAAAAGGGATCACGTTTGCTTTGGCCACTCGTCAAGAGATTGTAAGCGAATAGTTCACGTTAATTTTCAGCTCGTTTGATATATGTCCATGATTTTGTGTTCCTTTTATCATGAACAGTGCAAAGCATCGATCAGTGACTTACCAATCAACCATGCCAGTCAGCTTTCGAATCCATATCTTGGTCTGCCACTTGAAAGTGGCAAATGCGACTCTTGTGGCACGGCTGAGGCTGGGCAATGTGAAGGTATGCATTTATTAATCCACTTTTGAGTTTTTGACTGATATGAATCAATGAGAAGGGAATCTTAGCCTTATATCAGTATATTACTATATCATAGCTGTAACTTGACATAGTGAACACCAAGTGCCATAGTATCTTTTAACACCATTCCTGATGTTTCAGGACATTTTGGATACATTGAGTTGCCGACTCCCATATATCATCCCGATCATGTTGCTGAGCTAAAAAGGATGTTGAGCCTACTGTGCTTGAAGTGCTTAAAGTTCAAAAACAGAAAGGTATTGTAAATCATGGAAAACTTCTCTTATCTGATCTTTTTTTTTGTATACTGAAAAGTTTGATGTCTGCGTATGTATATGGTTTCTTTCTCCAAGAAATTTTTATTGTTTATTCAGTAGTAAATTAATGCTTCTTAGATCTTATTATTTGTTAAGGTTTTAGGAAGTACTAATGAAATGTCAATTTTCATTTAGCTCCGAGTCTTTTAAGCTATGAAGGGATCCTTTCATTTACAATTGCTTGATGCATTTAATTAATTGTTTAGCTTTTTTGAGACTGTTTCTGTTGAACAAGAGACTAAAGTTTGATAGTAACCTTGTCTAATACTCCTTTATCATGAAAGCAAAGAAGAGCCCATGAAGTATCAAGAGTGATTGATCTCTGGAACTGTTTAAATTGCGTTCCATTAACACCACCAATATGAATAATCTTCTTGCGCAATGTTCATTACTTTTGGTTTCAGGTGAATAGTGTTGGTGGTGTTATTGAAAGAATGCTATCTTCTTGCTGTGAGGTAATTCTTTTTATTGCTTTCTGTTACAACTCTCATATACGACAACCATATTGCCTACTAGCACAACACTGCATGATTGTGACTTAATTTCTTTACATGATTCAAGAAGTTTAGATTTCTTTACAGTATGAATCTTAGTGTTTTCTGATGTTGAATTAAATGAAAGAAGTGTGATGCTGAATGCAAAATATGCTACTTAATGTTGAAACTGTAAAGTATAGAAGGTAGGTAAATATCTGGGCCTTTTTGAATTCTTTTGGTGTTACTATTGCAACGAATTGAACACGGGACATAGTTATGTACTTAAGTAATTGGTTCATTTTGATGAAGATATGACATGAATTTGTGCTATGAATGATGGGACAACCCTTACTAGCCTGAATGCCCATAAATTTCTGGTGGCAGATTGTTGTGAATGAATGTCACTTATGTTTCAATTCTAATTAGCAACCATAGCTCATAGCCATGGCTGGTAAGAAGAAAAAAGTAGATGATAATGTGTGCATTGATACCTTGAAAAAATCTCTCTTTCATGTTCTGTATTCAGTGCTAGGAATTTTACTCCCAACAGAGTAGACTCAGTAGATGAATCTTCTAAATACTTTGTTGTTTTATCTTTATTTCTACAAAATGAATTCTGAATATTTTGTTCACGCACTTCGTTAATGATGAAAAAAATCTCCTACCCAACTTAGTGAGAGTGCAAATGGGCTTAGACAATAAATTCTTCATGGAATGGACTTAAATCAGCGAGCATAGTAAATAGGCCCAGAAAAAAGTATTTTCTTCTTGGACTATAAAACTAGACATGGTTAATTCTCTTTTAAATATATATGCACGCAACTGTGTTAAACTTATCCTGAGATTGCTTTTATTGTGTATAATTATCTTTGTCTAGCTCTATAGTTTTCATTCTTTATAATATTATATGTTTGGCATATATGTTACTTGCTAGGGAGTGCTCTCTATTTCACAAATATGACTCATATTTTCTGGGGATGTAAGTGAAGTCATGTTATATTAAATTTCAACTTTCAAGTTACACTTGTAATAAAATGTCTCAGACTCAGGCAATCAAGTTTATGGCCTGTCATTATGGCTGTCTGTTAAAAAATACATGGACTTGTACTTTGAATGAATGTTTGTTGACTTATGAACATTAGTTATTTTCTGTATATTCAAAGGAAGACTTGTTATGTTAAGTTTCAAGTTACATTTGTGATTTGGAACTTGGAAGACTCTCTTAGTTTGGACAGTCAGGCCATGGTCATTCCTGTTGTGGTAAAATTTGTCTAAAAATAGGCACCTTGTCATTTGATGAGTATTTGTTCAAATATTTCTAATAAATCTTGTTTATGGTCTGTGATTATGGCCGATTCTGTTCAAAATACATGGACTTGTACTTTGAATGAATGTTTGTTGACTTATTCAAGTGCATCAGTTATTTTCTGTGGATTCAAGGGAAGACTTGTTATGTTAAGTTTCAAGTTGCATTTGTGATTTGGAAGACTCTAAGTTTGGACGGTCAGGTCATGGTCATTCCTGTTGTGGTAAAATTTGTCTAAAAATAGGCACCTTGTCATTTGATGAGTATTTGTTCAAATATTTCTGGTAAAATCTAGTTTATGGTCTGTCATTATGGCCGATTCTGTTCAAAAGACATGGACTTGTACTTTGAATGAATGTTTATTGACTTATTCAAGTACATCAGTTATTTTCTGTAGATTCAAGGGAAGACTTGTTGTGTTAAGTTTCAAGTTGCATTTGTGATTTGGAAGACTCTCTCAGTTTGGACAGTCAGGTCATGGTGATTCCTGTTGTAGTAAAGTTTGTCTAAAAATAGGCACCTTGTCATTTGATGAATATATGTTCAAATATTTCCCCTGTTCTTTTGTAGATTTAGGGAAGTCTAGTCGTGCCCGTTTCATATTTCAAGTTGTATTTGTAACAGAATGTCTCTCAGTTTGGGGAGTGAGGTCATGCCTGTCTCATTATGGCCATTTTGTCCAATAACAGTCAAACATAAATTAATTGATTATTGATGACCTTATAATTCTTGCTGAAGTTGAAGCCCTTGTGGTTTCCGCTAACTGTACAAATGTCAGAATCAAACTAACTGCAGTTTGCATTTGTTAGAACAAATCACAAGCAATTCTGAACTTAAATTCTTGCCTTGTCTCAAGTTTTTCACTTACCTGCAGGAGGCCTCACAAATTACTATAAATGAAGCCAAGACTAGTGATGGAGCTTATTATTTGGAGCTGAAGTTCCCATCAAAGTCAAGGCCTCAACATGGATGCTGGAATTTTTTGGAAAAATATGGATTCCGTTATGGAGATATGTATTCTCGGCCATTGCTTGCATCTGAGGTATTTCCTGTGGATATTTATATGGAAGCTGTCACATACTAGAGTTGTGATTGTTGATATCTTAAAAGATGTACAATTGTATGTCTATACTTGGTATAATAGTATACAGTGCCATGCAAGTGCCGTTTCAAGGGGATTAGAAGCACCTTTGTGGAAAATGAGTAAAGCTTTATCATGTGAAATTCAATTGAGGCGTGATATAATAATTTGAGAGGAAGATAGTTGTTACTTTGGATTATAAATTTCAAATATGTAGCAATATTAAATAAATTTATGGGATATCTGATCAATAGGGCTGATGATACAGTTTTTGGTTGTCGGTTTGTTCGATATTAAAAACCAAAATCGGTTGGTTTTTTAACCAATATCTGAAAATTAGTGAAAAGCTTTGGTTTCAGTTATTGATTATGATTCCAGTCGATAAACCGAAACAACTGATAAAACCAAAACTCCAAAACTATAATCTTAATCCGCATGAGCTTTAATGCAAAATTGGTAAAATAGGGAGAGGTAGAGAGAAAAAGTGGTTGGTATATTATTAGTGGAAAGGGGCACACCTCATTAGAGAGAGAAACTTACCATAAATGAAAGGGGATTATGATTAGTTAATAGACCAAAATGGAAAAAACAAGACTATTGGTTGTGGACGGAGGGAGTATTAAAAATCATATAAGGCGCACCTTGGTTAGAACCTCACTAGCCGCTTCATTGCCTCAAGCACAAAGATGATATCCAACACTACCCATCACTCATCCTTATTATGCCAATTGAATCGAAAATGAGATTGAATCATATAACTATATAAGTTGGGATTACTTATTATCTGCATTATTTTTGTGACCGGTAATTTTGTTAGTTTTAGGTGATGTATTATTGCACTGTGCTGTTAATGCAATGATGAGGGTGCTTGGGCTCCCAAAGTTTCATGATTATGATTAAATGTGTGCGAAGAAAATAAAATATTTATCCCACATCATATAAGCAAAGTGCAAACATGCCTACTAATGAAATACACATAAAAAAAATGGGGGGGGGGGGAGGTGGTTGTGTCGGTCATTATCTTTGTGCTGGCAAGGTTTATTATTTCTTGATTATATTAGAGTGTCGTATGTACGTGATTTCATTCTCTCTTGCTTATTATATTGGAGTGAGCGTAAGTTCCCTCTATCTTCTACTGACAGACTCGGACCAAAAACAAAGAAAATAGTATTGCTGGTCCTTTTCTTTCTCTTTGATGAACCTTTCAGTTCCTAATGTTGAAAATCTTAGTTGTTGCTATTTAATAAGCATTATCCTTGCTCAGCTGTGCAGGACAGAGCTAATTTTATTTGTTGGCTACTCTTGATGTATATCAGGTGGCGACAATACTAAGAAAAATCCCTCAGGACACCAGAAAAAAGCTCTCTGCCAGAGGTTACCACCCTCAAGATGGATACATTCTCCAGCACTTGCCAGTTCCTCCTAACTGTCTGTCTGTGCCTGATGTTTCTGATGGAATCAGTACAATGTCTACGGTTAGGCATTTTCCTAATTTGTCCACTTTTTAGACCTTGTGACTGTTGGGTGAAGGTTGATTGTCATGATCTATTAATTTTTTCAGGATTACTCTATAACATTGCTCAAAAAGGTGTTAAGACAAGTAGAGATCATAAAAAACTCAAGGTCCGGGGTGCCAAATTTCGAGTCTCAGGAGATTGAAGCAAATGACCTGCAAGCAGCTGTGGCTCAATATTTTCAGTTTAGGGGCACAGGCAAGGTATTTCTTGTTTCTGTTTTTGTTTTCTATGAACATACAGTAAATTGATCCTTCGCAACTTCCATATAGGCTGTATATGGGTTATGTTAGTGTCACTTCTTATTTTTCAGGAGTTGTAATGTTAGTTTATTAAATAAATTATGTTTCCATTTTTAAAGTGCGTATCATCTCCTTGTGACAAGAAAAGATCAGCTTCTACGTTCTATCTGATGAACTGTTTCATGATTACTGGTTACCTTTTTGGTTCAATTATAGTTAACTTTCTGGCTAAACTGCTGATATATAGGCATCTCGTGATGTCGACGGTCGCTTTGGAATCAACAAGGAAGAAAATGTGTCTTTTACCAAAGCATGGCTTGAGAAGATGAAAACTTTGTTTATAAGGAAAGGGTCTGGTTTTTCTTCTAGAAGTGTGATAACTGGTGACCCGTTTAAAGGAGTGTCAGAGATTGGGTTGCCATTTGAGATAGCCCAAAAGATAACATTCGAGGAGCGGGTAAATCAGCACAACATGGTGTTCTTACAGAAGCTGGTGGATGAAAAGCTATGCCTAACGTACAGGGATGGTCAGTCTACATATTCGCTGAGGGAAGGCTCAAAAGGGCATACGTTTCTGAGGCCCGGTCAAGTTGTGCATCGTAGGATAATGGATGGGGATATTGTCTTCATCAATAGACCACCAACTACACACAAACATTCTCTACAAGCTTTATCAGTTTACATTCACGATGATCATACAGTCAAGATCAATCCTCTAATCTGCGGTCCCCTTAGTGCGGATTTTGATGGGGACTGTATCCATTTGTTCTATCCACAATCGCTTGAAGCTAAAGCAGAGGTTGTGGAACTATTTTCAGTAGAGAAACAGCTACTTAGTTCCCATACTGGGAACTTCAACTTGCAGCTGGCAACAGACTCATTACTATCACTGAAATTACTGTTCAGAAAGTACTTATTGGTGCGAACAAAAGCACAACAGTTGGCCATGTTTGTGCCGGAAGCACTATCTGGACCTGCAATAATGAAGTCCAGAAATGGCGATCTTTGGACTGCATCGCAGATTTTACAGACAACTTTTCCTCTATCCTTCGATTGTTCCGGAGAGAAACATAAGATATGCAAAAGTGAAGTGATGTACCTGGACTATAATAGGGATGTGATGGCTTCCATCATCAATGACATAGTCACCTCACTTTACTTCTTGAAGGGACCAAAGGAGGTCTTGCGGTTTTTCAATTCTATCCAGCCATTATCAATGGAAAGTCTTCACACAGAAGGCTTTAGTGTCAGTTTAAAAGACTTTTTCCTCACTCGGGATGTTTTGGAGGATATCCAAAAGGAAATTCAGAAGATCTTCCCACTGCTGAGTGATTTGCGAGCTTCATATAGTGAATCAGTTGCTCTGCAAGTGGACAGCTACTTGCGCAATGTGAAGATCCCTGTTACTAACTTCATACGTGAGTCTTCAGCAGTTGGCTACCTGATAGATTCCAAGAGTGAATCTGCTTTGAACAAGGTGGTTCAGCAGATTGGTTTCTTAGGAATTCAGATATCGGCTAAGGGGAAGTTCTACACGGAGACATTGGTCAAGGACATGTCATCTCTGTTTCAAAAGAAATATCCTTCTTATGAGGATAGTCCTTGTGAAGAATTTGGCTTGGTTGGTAGACCTCTCTTTAGAGGACTGGACCCTTATCAGGCGATGGTTCATTCAATCTCCAGCAGAGAAGTAATTGTCCGCTCAAGCAGAGGATTGACTGAACCTGGGACACTCTTCAAGAATTTGATGGCAATCCTTAGAGACGTTGTCATATGCTATGATGGTAGTGTGAGGAATACGTGCAGCAACTCCATCGTTCAGTTTGAGTATGGAGTGAATAGTGCCAATATTGCAAGTGAGTTCTGTGCTGGTGATCCTGTTGGAGTCTTAGCTGCAACTGCCATGTCCAATCCTGCATACAAGGCTGTGCTGGATTCATCTCCAAGTAGCAACTCATCCTGGGATATGATGAAGGTAATTTTGAAGTTTTAAGATGTAACATGGTCATATAAAAATATTTATATTCTCTACTAGATTTGGGGGAAAATGTTTCATTACATATATGTAACATTTCAGGAGATACTGCTTTGTGGAGTCGGATTCAAGAATGATGTTGCTGATCGTCGGGTGATTCTTTACCTAAATAACTGTGATTGTGGCAGAAAGCACTGCCAAGAAAATGCTGCTCTCATAGTGAAGAATCACTTGAAGAAAGTCAATCTAAAGGACACAGCAATGGAGTTCCTGATAGAGTATCTCTCTCTCTCTATATATATTTATGTCAAATATTCCATTGAACAAAGATTAATATTTGATGTATGACAATTCATTTTCTTGTGCTTTTTTTCACAGATACAGATCTCAGTCGATGCCTGAGAGTTCTGATGTCAGTTCAGGCCTTCTTGTGGGCCATATTCATCTTGACAAGGTTTTTTTTTTCTATGCATTTTTTCCACAGTGTAATGCTGCATCAATGTCTGATATAGTCAAATTTGACACTGATGTTTTTCATTTCATGATCTGTTGATGAACAGGCCCAGTTGATACAATCAAATATCTGCCTGAATGATATTCTTGAGAAGTGTCTGGATACAATCAGTGTTAATCGAAAGAGGAAAAAGGTCGGAAACCTATTCAAGAAAATTGAGTTATCATCCTGGTGAGTTATCATCCCTAAAATCAGTTCAAATATTGTAGATGCATGAACCTAATTATTTACATTCTCGTGTTATATGATTCTTTTCAGTGAGTGTTGCTCTGTTCGCCAATCTTCCAAGAGCAAATGGACTGATGTACCCTGCATCCAGTTTCTTTGGCAAGGGGCAAGTGATGATCTCTTAGAGAGAGCTTCTGATTTCCTAGCTGATACAGTTTGTCCAGTGCTCTTACAGACAGTCATCAAAGGTGTTTCATATATTTGCTTCCTATCTTAACTTGAGCATGCTTTTATGGTTCTGTCACCCTTATGTTTTTTTTTAATCTTTTTAAAAGCTTCATTTTATTAAGAATTCAGATCTGTATAACACAATGTATTGAGTGATCTTATTGTTTCCCAAGAATCTATATTGCTTGTGTACTCTGTTTTTTCCACATAAGTGTTTTCTACATTTCATGCTTCTTATGTTGTATATGCATATTGGATGTTCTTGTGGTTGATGATGACATATATGTATGTACTAATATGGACACAAATGTGGCAATGGTTGTACAGGTGATCCAAGGGTATCAGCTGCCAACTTAATATGGATAAGTCCCGATACAGCTACCTGGATCAGGAGTCCATGTAAGAGCCCTAAAGGTGAATTGGCTGTAGATGTAACCCTCGAGAAAGAATCTGTGAAAAAAAGTGGAGATGCATGGAGGATCGTGATGGATTCTTGCCTTCCAGTTTTCCATTTGATAGATTCTCAGCGTTCCATACCATATGCAATAAAACAAGTAGAAGATCTGCTTGGTATTTCTTGTGCATTTGAGCAGGCTGTACAGGTATCATCCACTACTAATGTGCTAGTGTCCAACCTATATGCTTTATGCTACTGACTATTTATTTAGGATTAATGCACTTATCTTGTTGGGTTTTATCCTTTTGTTGTTGAGTAATTTATTAACCAAAATTACACATTAATAGCTGGACACTAGGTATCCATTATTTTAGTATGATATCTGCACTCTTTCATAACCTGACAGAATCTGCAATTTTAATAATTCTGTTATGTATGGCACATGTTGGAAATTAGACCAAACCTACTTACCTTAACGGGATGAAGTGGTCATGTAAACAGAGCCAGGACAATGAATCCTGCACTTGAATCTTATTCCCACCCATATACCCAAAATTTTCATGTGCAAGGCTTTGATCCAAGTAACTACCAATTTGAGTGGTCGTGTGGGGAATGCCAATTGAAGTGTTAAAGTTTTACCTCACTGATAGCCTAAGTTTCATTCAGCACTACCATCTAAAATTAATCTTTGGATGACAATGTCATCCCAAAGTGAACTCTGGGTAGACTGTGCTTAAATCTGAAGATTTTGAGTCCTGTCAATCACGGAATCACTTAATGCTCCCATCCTAGATTGATGTCTTAATCTTTGTTAACAGAGTTATTTTTTAGCCAGCTGGATTGTGTCCTATTCATGGGTCTGAGATGCTCTAATGTGGCAAAGTATGACAGATGACATGCACACTCATAGGCCTATTAAATTTGTGCTGGGTCCTATTCATGGGCCTGAGATGCTTAAATGTATACTAATAATGATTTATTATTTTTTTTAAAGAACTACTAACATTCTGTACTGTTGCACAGCGTTTATCAACATCCGTAACAATGGTTACGAAAGGTGTTCTCAAGGATCACCTTGTTTTGCTGGGTAACAGCATGACTTGTGCCGGAACGATAATTGGTTTTAATGCTGGTGGTATCAAGTCTCTGTCGAAATCACTTGGGGTGCAAGTACCATTTATGAATGCGACATTATTTGTAAGTAGTCTTACTTGTTTGTATTGATAAGTACTATGTCTTCAGCTCTTCATTTTAGTTAATCTTAATAAACATATTTTGTTATCTATCCTCAGACTCCAAGAAAATGCTTTGAAAGAGCTGCTGAAAAGTGCAATACTGACAATTTGTCAAGCATTGTGGGTTCTTGTGCCTGGGGAAAGCATGTATCTGTGGGAACTGGATCTCCTTTCGAGATTGTTTGGGGGACTAAACATGTACAGTAACTGCATATCTTCTTTCAATCAATCCTCTGCTAAACATAATGCTGGAAACTAATTCATGTTTTGGTTGTTTTGTTAGGATGAGCTGATGGATGATGAAGAGATTGATGTTTACAATTTCCTCCGCATGGTGAATAGCTCAAAGCTGGAAGATACAGGCACTAGTTGCTTGGGAGCTGAAATTGAAGATCTGGACCTGGATGAGTATATGGATTTTGATCTGTCTCCGGTGCGAGAATCTGGTGCCGCTAAGCCCACTTTTGAGGATGGAATTGACTTATCCAAGGAGGTAAATATTTATCCTAAAAGTTGTGGTAACATGTGGACATGAAACATTAGGCTAATAAGAGAAAACAAGATGGTGTAAACAAATAACTGTTTAGCTAATGATGGATTACTCTATCCTTAGAGTACATTGATTGTGCAGAGATAGCCACAACAGAGTTTCTCGGATTTGTATTTTGAGCTTTCAAGAACAGAATTAGAATTAGCATTTCTAGCATTGCAGCAAAGCTGATTGGCCGGATCTGTTTTGCTTGCTAATGCAGTTTGATTCCACCCCTTAAAATCGTGTTCTTTATTGTTTTGCCATCTTGTGCACATTTCACAATTTTTGTTGTTGCGGCTAGCCGCTAGCTGTGTTGGAAGAGGGTTCACCCACTTATCTTGTGAGAATTTTCTTCTATGACTTTGAGTAGAGTTGTCCGGTAACTCCGGTTTTTAATTATTTATTTGGATGGGATCACCTACATGTAGCTGTGATGAATGCATTTTTAAAATATCATGTCTTACGAGTGTTTGTGACTGAGCAGTTATACCCAGTTAATTCACTATAATTTGTGAACTCTGAAAGTTGTCTTTTATGTACAGGAGGATGATGGGGGATGGTCTTGGGGAAAGGCTGACTCTGGGGTAAGCGATTGGGCGACACAAGCTGAAGATAGTGCATGGGGTAAAAAAGCAGATTCAGAAGAAAATGGTTGGGCAAGGTCAAACAAGGCTGAAGGAAGCACTTGGGGCAAAAAAGCAGATTCTTCCGGAGGAAGCACTTGGGGCAAAAAAGCAGATTCTTCAGAAAATGGTTGGGAAAAGTCAAACAAGGCTGAGGAAAGCACTTCAGGCAGGAAGGAAGGAAATGATTGGAATTGGGGTGAAAAGGATAAGGCGAAGGGAAATGATTGGAACACAATTGGCAAACAAGGTTCTTGGGACACGCCTATGACTGATACTCAGTCTTCTTGGAGTAAAGATATCGCTAAAATAGATGATGGAAAATCTCAGGGAGATGATGTGTGGTCAGCACCTTCTGGAGCTCAGAGAGAGGCAGCTTGTAGTGAACCATCTGATGCTGCTGGTTGGGACAAATTAGGATCTAGCACAGAGTTGGATTCAAAGGATAATCCTTGGGGAAAATCTAAAGTGGCTAATGAATCAACCCCCTCAAAGGCTTTTGGCACCTGGGGCTCTTCAAGTACAAACGACTGGGGTAAGTCTAATTCACAGTCTCTTGCAGGAGAAAACAAAGAGTCTCAGTCAAATAACTGGGGTTCAAGCCAGAAACAATCGGACGTCTCTACACCTGCTCAAGGTTGGGGTTCAAAGGACGAGGCCTGGGGAACTAAGGCTGCTGATGACTCAACCCACTCAAAAGCTTCTAGTACTTGGGGCTCACCAAATGATTGGAGCAAGTTTGATTCACAGTCTAATGCAGGAGAGAACAAAGAGTCTCAGTCAAATAACTGGAGTTCAAGACAGTCGAACGACTCTACACCTGCTCAAGGTTGGGGATCTCCAAATGTTGATACTTCCGGTGACAAAGATGCAAGGCCTCAGTGGGGAGGTCGTGGCCGGGGGCGTGGCAGAGGTTGGGGACGAGGTCGTTCAAGAGAAGGTTCACAAGGTAGGGGCCCTTCTACTGATGGGGATTGGAGGAACAGGAGACCTCGTCCATCTGATGATCCTAATGCTCCAGCGCTTTTCACTGCAACAAGGCAGCGCTTGGATTTATTCACTGCAGACGAGCAAGATGTTCTTGTGGAGATTGAGTCAATTATGAAGAGCATCAGAAGAATAATGCACCAGACTGGGTAAATTTTGCTTCCTCTTCCTATTCTTTTCTTCCCGATATCTACCTTCGAGTTGGAATATTATTTTAAAATGTCAGGTTAGATGGAACAGAATGCGAAATATCTAAAATAGGAATAATGCGAATAGTTAGTGTTCATGTTCCATAGCTATTTGATAGTGCTAGCAACAGTACAGGCGTGGTCTTAAATGCTCTAAATATTACATCACTTATTGGGTAGTAAATAATTCATATTGCTAAAAATAAAGTTCACTAGCATGATTATAACTAACTCTTGCTGAAAATCTCTTCATAGCTTAAAAAATAAAACTATCCCATCCAAAAAAGCTCATCTTGATGATTCTGTGAGTTGTCAAAGTTTTTGCTCTCATTACCTCTGCCTTTGGAGGATATGATGGTGAAGAAATGCATACACTGTTACATACCGATTGTGTTTTTGCTGAAGTGTTGGTTTTGATCTATATTAAACCAAGGCTGTAACTTGCTGATTTTCATTTTTGTGAAGATACAATGATGGTGATCGATTATCTGCTGAGGATCAGACATACATTGTTGACAATGTGCTCAACTATCATCCTGACAAAGCTGCAAAAACAGGAGCTGGATTAGATTATATCATGGTATTGCTATTTGATTTGCATTAACTTTATTAAGTTATCATATTCCACAAAATATAGCAAGATATACTTCAATCAGGGGATAAAATTGAACTTTTGTTTCAGCTTTCCAAACAACTTCGAATTCCAACCTAAACTATTTGCCTGGTTTCCAGAACCTGGATCTCTCTGTTTTCTGATACTATAAAAATGAACACCAAGTTGTGCCTATAATGTGTTCATAGTTCCAAATCTTTCTTTCTCGTGACGTTCTGTAGATTACTTGTTAGGTTTTGGAGTTTAATCACATTACGTCTCGCACACTTGACAGTTTTGTTGTTAAAACGGATAAATAAGTTCACGTGCTTTTAAAATGAGGCTAATTTTGGCCTTTGTACGTTTCATTTATGTACTTACTACTTTCAAGCTAATCTCTACGGACTCATCTCAGGTTCGCAAGCACACTGAGTTCCAAGACAGCAGATGCTTTTACGCTGTCTCTGTTGATAAAGTGGAATCAGATTTCTCCTACCGCAAGTGCCTCGACAATTTCATCAACAAGAAGTACCCGGACAAGGCAGAAGCTTTCGTGTCCAAGTACTTCAAAAAGCCACAGCCACGAGCTGGGTGGAACAGAGACCGTGGTAGTGGTACTCCTCGTAGTGAAGCTGGGACACCTCGTGGCTGGAATAGTGATTCCAATGAAGCCGGGACACCATCAACATGGGCGCAGACTGCAGGTCCTCAAAGTGAAGCTGGGACGCCCCGTGGCTGGAACAGCGATTCCACTCCAACGACAGAGGAGGCTGGGACACAATGGGCGCAGACCCCTGCCCCTGATAGTGAAGCTGGAACGCCCCGTGGCTGGAATAGTGTTTCTGCTCCAGCAACAGAGGAAGCCGTGACACAATGGGCGCAGACCCCTGCCTCTGATAGTGAAGCTGGAACGCCCCGTGGCTGGAATAGTGTTTCTGCTCCAGCAACGGAGGAAGCCGTGACACCATGGGTGCAGACTCCGGGCCCCGATGATGCAGCTACTGGTTGATGTACGGCAAATCACTTTTGTTATTGTTATTGGTGTACGGGCTTTTTAGCTGGTATCAAGTTGGAAAATTTCAGATTATTTATCATTTTATGGTTAGGTTGGTTTATGACAGGTTGGTTGTTACTTCGCTTTTTTTATCTCTTCATCTTCAGCGCTGGAATTTGGGATTTTCTTTGAATTTAATTTACCATCTCCAATCGCATGCAATGGCTTTATTAGTATTTGTTTATGCATATTTATTTATTTTTCATTCTATTCCGTATTTCTGTATTTATATATCAATGTATTTTGTTAATGTAATTATACTAGCGACATACCTATATAGGGGTGAACATCTGATTTTTTGTCCAAATTGAAGCGAATTGAAAAACTGAAATTTTGTGAAAAATTTAAACTGAACTGAATTATATCATTAAAAGTTTAAAACTAAATCCGAAAATTTGAAATTCAAACAATAAACCAATCCAATCCTTCGGGTGAATTATAAAAAAGAAAAACAATATGAGCCAAAGAACTGTAATAACATATGAATATCCGAAAAACTGAAAATTAATATTCCTTTCGTTCCATTTCCAATTGAGTCTGACATGGGTTTTAAAAAATATAAGAAAAATTGGTGAAAAAAGATAGTGAAATGTGGGTAGGGTAGGAATATAATAAAAAAAAAGCTCGACCTACTAAATGATATTCAATTTATTTCAATTTGATTGATGTGAGTAGAAAATATTTGAATAGTTAGATAAAAGAATTAAATTGAAATTAATAGGGAATATGCATATAAATTTACTGTTTTTAACATTTATATAAAAATAAAATAAGTATATTAAAGAAATATAAAAAATTCAATTCATCAAACAATTAGACATTATTTTGAATAAAAAAAAATTGATGTATAAATAGGTGAGATTTTTAAGAATCAAATTAATAGATCATGTTAAAGTGGAAATAACTAGTGACCAATTAATGTCCATCAGAATATATAAAATAAATGGACAAGATTAAAGCTTGGGTATACACTAAAAGAGTAAAATCATTTATCTATGACACGAATATATAAACATAATTACAAAGTATATCAACACTAAGAAATTGATTTTGTTAGACATATTATGATAGATATGTTGATGTTAAAATTTTATTGAATGTACAAAAATTTAATAAAAATGATCAAATTTAATCATCCGAACATATACAATTAGGTTCTCGTTAGAATCTTTATAAAATTACCTTCAATTAGATATATTTTTTGTGAAAATATAATTTAATCAAGAAAGTTATGTAAATATAACTATTGACCTTTTTACCATTTTAAATTTATTCAAGACTTTTTAAAATTCAATATAATCCATTCAACATTGTTTTAACCACTCTATTTCCAGATCTATTGGTTAAGAATCGGTTTTATTTAGTATGTTTGAGATCTAGTTATTTACGACATCTTTCAAGTCAATAATATATTTCCCAATATAAAATATGGAAAGTGTAGGGATCAGACCACCTGGGATTCGCTAATTACCGGAACCTCTTTTATTGATTAAAGACTGAGATGGCTAATCTCAGAGATACAAGCCAGATACAAGACAATCTATTGCAAGATTGCACGAATACTAATGACCCAATCGATTACTATTAGTGGACGGTTGCCCTAAACCCAGACTAGGGTAATGTTTTCCACATGACTAAATGAGATCTGAACCAAATTCGAATATTCTAAAAATGGAAGGCTCGAAAAAGAAATAGTGTATTTTTAAGTTTTAATAGTGGAACCGAGGAACACTCCACTCAATCACTCATCCTTCTCCACTTCAATTCATCTTACCTCCTACTTGGTATACTCTCTCACTCTCTCTGATTTGTATGAATGAATATCTTAATTGGATGAAATACAATATCCGACTCCTCATTATATGATTTTGAGTATATAATTTTGGCTTTTTTTGAGCAGATGATTACTGATTCTGATTCCTAGTTTGACCATTAATATTTCCTAATTTCGTATACACGATGGCAAGTTCCAGTTGATTTCAGTATATTTGGGGAGTTGTTGGTAATGTAATTGATCATATAACTGATGTTTTTGGTACTATGATTGCCACCAAAGCGTGTTAGTGGTGGAGACTGTTCAAATTCATGTGATTTTCTGTATTTGTTGGTTACTCTATTTCTCCATTGGCATGAATAGTATTAGGAAGCTGATTACCTAGTGTCTTGGTAGGTTTTTCATGGTGGTTCGTGAAGTTCATTCTGTTTCTAATTTTGTGACTGGTATCGGGTGCTTAGACGGTGGCAGGGATGTGTGTGTCGACAAATTTGCATTTACTATGTGCCAATAAAGAACATGGAGTCTACTCTTTCACATATTTTATGGACAAGAAACCTACAAACATCACCTGTTTTGGAGGTTCACCATAACCGTCTTTTTGAAAGTTTTACATTTGAAGAGTTAATTATGAATCCTTGATATTATAACAAATTGAGCTGAAATATGGAGCCCTCAACTGAGAAAAAATTTCATTTTGGTTTGAATCACGCAATCAGGCTGATTAAAATCATTTTGGCATCCCATTTTGTAGTCCTTTCTTGATTAATGTACCATATTGTTAGTATTATGCTTTTGGTCCTGCTGTTAGGAATTGGTTCCCTTTATTGCTGAAGGAAAATTATTTTTTCCTTATATATTTATCAATTTATGTATTGATAGAGGAGATCATTTTTCTACATCCATGCATAAAGTACAGAACATAAATTTTCAAATCAGAGCATCGTAAGATGGTTATAATGTAGATTTTGTCCAGGCTACATGGTTTTCTTTAACGCCAGTGTTCACTTTTGCTGATTTAATCAAAGATCTAATATCTGCAGTTGTAGGTTTTGGCTCTTGTACATGGGCTCATTGGTTGGTCAACTTGCTTTAACTCCAAAGAATGGTCATAAGATATGGGAGGATCCATCTTTCATCAAGTGGAGGAAGAGAGATGCTCATGTTCCTATGCACTGCCATGAATCTATTGAAGGTTGGCTTTGTTCTTTGGTTTTACACTACTCTGAGGTTGCATTTAGACTGGAGTATATGCTTTGAGGAGAGGAATGCCATCGTATAAAGTGGTTACAATTCTAAGATGATCGCGCAAAATATAGTTTAATGGTTCAAATTGTTTATAAGACGAGTTCATCCAAAGATTTAAATTGATATTTTTGCTATAGATTTGAATTCTTTTTCCTATAATCCAAATGCAGCCTAAATTGTCTCCATGTTAGTTACTTCTGAGAGGTCAACATGTTTTCAAAGTTCAAACAGTTCTCCTTAAGACTAATTATCTAATGTAATGTTTCTTAGACAAACTTTGTCACGACTTGCTTCTAAGTTTTCCTTTGCTTTGTTTATAAGGAAAAATTATTTTCTTTGCACCTTATTTTCTTGTAATTGAGATATTGGCTTCAACATTAAGACTATCATGTTGATAAGGAAGAGTTGTTTCAAGGATTTCTCTTCCTGCTATATTCTGATTTGGCTATGGAAGAGAGAAAAATCACCCATTTTAAAATTGGCTAGAAAATGTTATTAAATGCTCACTAACATTCTACAATAGCATAAGCAATTCTGATTATTGTGTTAGGGAGAGGTGGAGTGGGTGGGTTGTGCATTTGAATCATGTGACTAAAATTTGATGTTGTTACTGATTAGGCTCTTTGAAGTACTGGTATGAGCGCAACAAAGTGAGTATCTTGGTGTCAAAGGAAGCTGTTTGGGACGATGATGCTGTTGTAAAGGCAATTGACTGTGCTGCATACTGGGTCAAGAACTTGCCTTTCGTCAAGTCCTTGTCTGGAGATTGGAAATTCTTTTTGGCCCCCAATCCCACTGATGCTCCTGAATTTTATGACAGTTCATTTCAAGATTCTACATGGAATACTATACCAGGTAATTTCTCTGCTTTTTCCGTAGACTTGTAGTAACAAGGTTATAAACATTGCATAGTGAAGTACTACACACATGTAATATGCTGAAATCTGTATAAACAGAGTTCAATATACAATTTTGGGTATAGAACCCATATAAAAATACATAGGTTACCCATTGTATAAGAAATACATATACCTAATATATCTATATTCCTATAACCTTGGGAATAAAAACTTTTTCTGCAACATTCCCACACGATAAAAGCATTACATATAGTGACAGATCAAGCTTACAGTGGTCTCAAACTGTTATGCCTCTTTTATGGGATAGGTTATGAAATTTTCTGTGCATATTTGTGCACTGAAATGATAGCACCAGCTTCGTTACTTATTCTGATACAATTTTTTTTCCAGTGCCCTCCAGTTGGCAGATGCATGGATTTGACAAGCCAATCTACACAAATGTTGTATACCCATTTCCACTTACTCCACCTAAAGTCCCAGAAGATAATCCCACTGGCTGCTACAGGACCTACTTTTTCCTTCCTAAAGAATGGGAAGGTGAGATTTTAGTGTTAGGTCTTGCTCTGTAGATAGATTATTCTAGTACTTATGGTCTCCCATAGCTACTGAGAGTTGTAATGCCATTTCCTTTGGCTGTAAACCATCCGTCAAATTGTCATTGCAGGTCGGAGGATATTCTTACATTTTGAAGCTGTTGATTCTGCCTTCTTTACCTGGGTGAATGGACACCCAACTGGATATAGGTATGTTTTTCTATTGGCTCAAGACTTTTAAATGGACATCTCATACCAAAATTTCATCGAGGAAATATTTCTTAGTTTAGAATTGCTCCAGGACTACTAGAAACTTGTACTTTGTCATATCGAATCTTTAAGTGATTGACAAATAATAATTTCTTCTACTTGTAGAAAGGTATTGGAAAGTATAGAGGGGAATATCCATGTAAATTATGCATAGGTGGTCTCGCAATATTTTCTCTGTCTCTATTAAGGCATATGAGCTACTATGCTTGAGCAAAGCTGCTTACTTATATCACTGTTTATAGAGGAGAAACCAAATTCCTATTATGGATTGGTGGATTGCTTGTCATCATATCATTATAGATGGGAATGTGGATGTGAAAGTGGACAAAAAACTAAGAAGACTTACTGTAAAGCTTCTTTGTTTTGTTAATTTCTTGGCTGTTGCTCAGCGGTATTTTTCAAAGAAACTTGTATGTCCCCCTTAAAGGTGGAACTATCCCAGTAATTGGTTGCTATCAAGTTTAGAGATATACAACCAGTATCATTGTTCACACATCGACATGTGAACATAATAAGGTGGGGATGCCTGCTCATAATAAAATGTTTTCATTTACGAATTTTAGCTGCATGTATGCTCCACATAGTACCCACTATCATGTGTAGTCGTTCATCTGTGTAGTTCCATTGTTTAAAGAGTAAGTTCTTTAATAGTACTAAAAAAACTATCCTTCTGTTGTCAGTCAAGACAGCAGACTACCAGCTGAATTTGAGATCACCGATTTTTGTTATCCATGTGGATCTGACAAGAAAAATTGTCTGGCTGTTCAAGTGATGAGATGGTCTGATGGTTCATACCTTGAAGATCAGGATCACTGGTGGTTATCTGGTATCCATCGTGATGTTTTACTTCTTGCTAAACCAAAGGTTTGTACTGTAATACAGCGGCTCCAAGTGCTTTGGCCTTGGCCATTTTATTTACTTTGCTTAATTCTTAAAGCAAATGATATAGGGATTTCTACACTAACTTTTCAAAAGATATATTTGTATAACGGGTGATCTATTACAATGAAAGGAAAATCTTGAGAATGCATGGCATTAATATTCAAATGCAGTCCTTAAGTACAGTAGGCCAACTTGCAGAATAGTATTGATACCTGTGTAAGCGATCTGATCCACGTTTCAATGAGTCCTCAGGTCTTTATTGCAGACTACTTCTTCAAATCGAGTTTGGCGGAAGATTTTTCTTGTGCAGATATACAGGTAAAATAGACAAACTGTTTTCCTAGCAATACTGAAACTAACTGAAAATGGTCTCAAGTAATCTAATGCATTGAAGCCACTACTTGCTCTACCCAACCCTTTTCACACTTTGCCATGTATCAGTAACTCACATGATGTTTCTAGAGTGGTACTGAACTGCTGCTACTGATGCAGAGCTATTATATAATTCCCTGAGCATCTAACTTGTAACTGAGATGCAGGTAAAAATGAAATTGATTAGATTGATCACCTTGTCCTTCTTCTTCCAATATATTTACTTGGTTGGAACTTTATTTATGAAAATGAGGTATAAGAGTTACGTGACGTAACTCAGTACCAACACTTTTGAAATCTAGAACTATTTCATCTGCCTTCACATAATTGAATAATTGGTTCTGAGCCAGGCAAAAGCTTATGATTTGAGTTGCCAAGAAATCAATCCTATTCTATAAGTGTTGAATGTATGAGCTCGCTACTTATGCTTTACCCATTTTCTGTCCAGGTTGAAGTTAAAATTGACAAGTCAGAAATAAATACTGAAAGCTTAGCAGAAAGTGGGAATTTTTTCAAAATATCTGAAGACAAGTTTATAGAAAACTTCACCATTGAGGCTGAAATTTTTGATTCAGAGAGTTGGTACATCGGCAATGAACATCCCAAGCTGCAAAGTACAAATGTGGCTCATCTAGAATTAACTAATTCTGTTGATTATTACCTTGGCTTCATGGGATATCAACTTAAAGGGAAACTGCAGATGCCCAAGCTGTGGACTGCTGAGCATGTAAGTGCCTTTTGACCTAGAATTTGTATAAGCTTTCTTCTCTCAATACGTAATTATATAACTACAAAGGACTCGGGTTTGCAAACTGCTGAGGTCATAAAAGAAACCTGGTTCCTCTACATGTAGACAGTTCTAGAAACATCATCAATCAAAGTAATTTCTGTATGTTCTTTTGAATATGCTTATGCTAGTGAGTTCAAGTATACAGATCAGATTTTGCTGAATAAGTGTCAGTTTTGAGAATATAACCTTGCTGCATACTGTACCATGGCAGAGATGCTAGATCAGGAATCATGCATGCATGGGATACCTAAATATGTATATGATGTCAGAAGTTAAACAGTCATCTATTGAGTAACCATCTTTCAGCCATGCTGCTGTAGTTCCAGAAATTTCCATTGACTCTCTAGTATCTAGTCCTGAGATTTATTTTATTCATTTCTGTGTATAGTGGTGATGGTAGATATAAAATAAATATAATTAATATGCGGGTAGTTGTCACACAAATGGATCATTTTCGGTTGATTTCAATTCCTAACCTAGCTTTTTATCTTATTGTAAGGTATTCGTATTTCTGCCAATTTGTTTACTCAATCACATCAATAGTTAACCCAAATATACCTGAATTTCATATATATACTCCCTCCGTCCCATAAATATGGGCAATTGATATGGCGCAGGAATTAAGACAAAATTGGTAAAGTAAGAGAGAGGGGGAGAAGGGTAGTTAAAGTAGTGTTAGCGGATAGTGGGACCCACATTATTAGTAGTGTTTAATGATGGTATAAGTTGTAAATAAGTTGATGTATATGGGTAATAAATTGAGACAACTTTCAGAGAATGGAATGCACATATTTTTGTGAGACGGACGAAAATGGAAAGTGCACATATTTTTATGGGACGTAGGGAATATTATTCTTCTGGTGGACTCTTATCATTAATTTGTATAATGACAGCCAAATCTTTACACTCTTGTTGTCACCCTTAAAGATGCCTCTGGGAACATTGTTGATTGTGAATCATGCCAAGTTGGCATAAGGCAAATATCAAAAGCCCCAAAACAACTCCTTGTAAATGGACAACCTGTGAAGATAAGAGGGGTGAACAGGCATGAACACCACCCTCGTCTCGGTAAAACAAACTTGGAGTCGTGCATGGTTCAGGTAATGAATCTTATGAGTGTCTATGTCTGCTTGCATGTTCGTAGATCTGGTGCAATGCTCGTTGACATGCTTCTTTTTGTTGTATTCATCTAGGATTTAATTGTGATGAAGCAAAACAATATGAATGCCGTCAGAAACAGCCATTACCCTCAACATCCAAGGTGGTACGAGTTGTGTGATCTGTTCGGCATGTACATGATCGATGAGGCCAATATTGAAACACATGGTTTTCATCTTTCCTCCAATGTAAGGCATCCTACAATTGAACCAATTTGGGCCGCTTCCATGTTGGATCGAGTTATAGGAATGGTTGATAGGGACAAAAACCATGCTTGCATCATTTCTTGGTCTTTAGGAAATGAGTCAAGTTATGGCCCCAATCATGCTGCACTTGCAGGTATCTTTTTTTTCCCTCTGGCCTTGCTTGGCCTAGACCATTTTAAGTATATACCATATTGAAAAATTGCATGCTTCTATATTAGCACTTTATCAGCCGGCTGTCTACTCCCTCCCTCTATATGCCTGTTGTAGATCCATTACCTGAATCATAGTGACAATTAAATTTACTAGTGAAAAGTAAACTGCAACCAATCATACTAGAAATTATGAGGGCATAATTTCTCACATCATTTTTCTTCTGGTAATGTGGTTTCTGTAATATTATCATGAGACTCCTTCTGTGAAGCAGAAGGGCCACATTACACTCTATTTAAATTTTGGAGAACTTAAATGCTTAAAAAAATAATTATAGCAATATCTTGGACATTTATGATCACATTTGTGAAACTTAATCAGAAATATTACGAGTTATTGTATGTGTTATTATTTTTATAGTATCATTCATTTCTGATTTTTCTGGTATGAAAACAAATTTTATATGCTTTCTTGAAGTTTTTGGAGAGTTAATCTGTAAAGATGTATATGCATTAGCCAGTCAATTTTCTGGTGATTTGGTGATTAAAATTTAGGATTAGCTGAAGTAGTCTAAATATGACTTTATTCAATCTTAGGTTGGGTTAGAGGTAAGGATTCAACTAGGGTCTTACACTATGAAGGTGGGGGAGCCAGAACATCTTCAACAGATATTGTTTGCCCCATGTACATGCGTGTTTGGGATATGGTTAAGATTGCTCAAGATCAAGACGAATTACGTCCGTTGATACTGTGCGAGTAAGTCCCTCTATTTATTAAACGCATGCCTGTAGAAATAGAATTATTTTCCACCCAATCTCGTACAAATACTGAATCACTAATTTAGATACTAAAAAACTGCCAGATATTCACATTCAATGGGAAACAGCACTGGGAATATTCAGGAATACTGGGAAGCAATTGATAGCACATTTGGTCTTCAGGGAGGCTTTATCTGGGAATGGGTTGATCAGGTTCATATCATATTAAGTTTTACACTAGTCCTTTAATTGAATAGTTGATTTTATTTAAAAGGACCAAACTGAAAGTTATAAATCAGAGAAAGTTGGGAAGTTAGTGCAGAAAGATGCATGTCATAGGCAAATACATCCTTTACTATTTCTTCACAGATCAGATGATACAATTTGTAAGTTATAAAAGATGATGTGATGGCTAAATGTCCCTCTATCAAAAGAGGGAATATTACCTTAGTGCTTACATGGTTGTTTTCTAATTGAAGTTGGAGTGTGTATAGGACCATTAGTTGCAAATGAAGCTGTTATGATTGTTATCTATTATACTAACATACTATTACTTTCAAATACTGTGTTTGCATTGCTACATTTAGGAGGCTAATTGAGGAATATGGAAGCATTTGTTTTTTACAATAACCATCTTACTGGTTCCTCAATATGATTAATATATTTTTGTAATATTTTCTGGGAGTAATATGATTCCCTTAATATGATTAATGCAATAACAACATTTATGCTTCCCTGTGAATTAGATGATTAATATCTTTTTGCTCTTGAAAGGCACTGTTGAAGGAGAGTTCCGATGGTGCCAAACACTGGGCATACGGAGGCGATTTTGGAGATATCCCTAATGATCTGAACTTCTGTCTAAATGGCCTTGTATGGCCAGATAGAAGTCCACATCCAGCTTTGCACGGTAATAAGTGATCATCTTCCATCATGACATATGCCGCATATATATAGTACAAGAGACTAAGCTAGAATATGCCACATAACCGATGTGGGATACTTATATATTCTTAACAGTTTTTAATATTGATCTCCATTCGGTTAATTTTGTAATTTTCAGAGGTGAAATTTGTTTACCAGCCCATCAAGATTTCACTTACGGAAGGGATAGTTAAGGTGGTATCTTGTATAATCATGTTATTTTTATAATTCCTTCCTTATCATACTCCTGGAACCGAAGTTGATTTTGTAGGTTACAAACACACACTTCTTTTCTACAACACAAGACGTAGCATTCCATTGGGTGGTGCATGGGGATGGAAGTGAGCTAGGCTCAGGGATCCTCAGCCTTCCAATAATAGGGCCCCAGAAAAGTTATGACATGAACTGGGAGGCTGGCCCTTGGTATAATCCGTGGTGTACTTCAGATGCAACAGAATCTTTTTTGACAATTACTGTAAAGCTCTTGAGCTCCACTCGCTGGGCTGAAGCTGGCCATATAGTTTCGTCTGCACAAATCGAACTGCCAGTAAAACGAAACATTGTTCCTCATGTAGGTGTTCTTGCTGTAATCAGTGATGGCCTCTGGAACTGTTTTCTGGTTGTGTGGTATTACTAATATCTAATGAGTATTCTGGTTTTCAGATCATTGACTCCAACCAGCATGCCTTGTTTACTGAAGTTCTTGACGATTCTATAGAAGTTAGGAACTCAAAGCACTGGGGGATCAAGTTTAACAAACAAACTGGACTTATTGAGAGCTGGAAGGTAATTTATCATCAAGCAGCACTAAATTTCATTCTATCATTTCCTGTGTACCATTGTGACATGCTTATATGCATAGGTAGAGGTAAGCATGTTTTATACTCCGTATATGATACTTTGTTCATATGAAATTCCAGTGTATGCATGTCTGCAAGAAATATATATTAATCCTTCTGTGCAATGGAATGAACGATAGGTGGACGGGGTCCTGGTAATGAACAAAGGTATACAGCCATGCTTTTGGAGAGCACCCACGGATAATGACAAGGGGGGTGACGCAGAAAGTTATCTTTCTAAGTGGAAACTTGCGAAACTGAACAATTTGACTTTTGTGATAGAGAGTTGCACGGTTGTTGATGTTTCAAATAATCTAGTAAAAATTGCCATGACCTATCTTGGCATTCCTAGTGATGCAGATAAAAACTCATCTCAACCAGAAGCTTGTTTATTCAAAGTTGATTTATTCTACTCAATTTATGGTTCTGGCGATGTTGTACTGGAATGCAATGTAAAACCAAATTCTGATCTACCACCTTTGCCTCGAGTGGGGATTGAGTTTCACTTGGACAAATCACTGGACCAGATCAAATGGTATGGAAGAGGGCCTTTTGAATGCTATCCTGATCGAAAAGCTGCTGCACATGTTGGCTTGTACGAGCAGGATGTTTGTGGCTTGCATGTGCCATACATATTTCCAGTTGAATGTGCAGGGCGGACAGATGTTAGGTGGGTGACATTTCAAAACAAGAATGGTTGTGGGATTTATGCTTCCACTTACGGAGGGTCTCCACCGATGCAACTGAATGCAAGTTACTACGGCACTGCTGAGCTTGAGAGGGCAACACACAATGAGAAACTAGTTAAGGGAGAAGACATTGAGGTACTCTCTTGCTGCTCCTCCTATATCCTTCTTATCTTCCTCCAATCGAATACTTAGTTCTTTTCCCTTTATGTCCCCACTAAAGCATTGCGTACCACTTGATTAATCATCCCAAGAACATAACAAATTGTTTGGTGATCATAGCCTTTTATCATTTATCGGACAAGCGTCATCCTAAGTTTTTAGGCGACAACCACAACAATAGATTTGTGGTTGTCTTGCCCAACGATCTTGCATCAATATCCAGATTTGTTGGTGACATTTTGGTGGTTGCACAGGTGCATCTTGACCACAAGCACATGGGTATAGGTGGAGACGACAGCTGGTCTCCTTGTGTCCACGAGAAATATCTTGTGCCTGCTGTGCCTTACTCATTCACCGTCAGGCTATCGCCTCTGATTGCTCCCACGACAGGTCAATCCATTTACAGATCCCAGCTCCAAAAGAAGTGAATTTCGATAATTGTTCTGCTTTGTTTTTGTCTTACCTTTGACATTATGTTCACACCACTTGGTGCTGTATCAGTATGGCTACTCATATGTCCTCTTTTTACTAATAAGATAAGCCATCAACAGCTCTATGTACTTTTGACAAGAATTAGTGCCTGGTTCAATTTCCTATTGTGTTTTGGACGCTGTATCTTTTGATAATTGTTAAACAATATGTTCATGAATGCCAAATTTGAAAGTTCACTGTTAACGTATAAAACTAGAAATTTAAGCACGTGCGATATTGTGTAAAAATGGCACACGATTTGTAAAACAACGTTGCAAGCCTCCGACATAGCTTGTAAAAGAGCTGTGTGTGTAAAGCTATGGGCGCACACGTCACTGATCCGCCTCAGACCAATGGCTTGGTGCATGGTGCACACACCACCCCCTCTGCTATTGGTTTCTATTTTAGAGTGAAGTACATATTTAGTCCTTAGAGTCTGAGGTTGTGTCCCTAGCAAAAGCAAAAAGAAGTATGGTTAGTCTCTAACATTTAAAATACTCACGTATGAGTTTTTTAGGATGAAACACCTCTCAGCCATGAAGGATAGCTTTGTCCATTCCTAATTCCTTCTCACATGCGATGCTGATTCTTTTGTTGATTTGAAAAAAAAACATACTTCCTCCGTCCCATAATAAGAGTTATATTTTGTCATTTTGGTCCATTCAATAATAATTGTCACATTTCATTTTTTACCATAAGTAAGTCTCATATTCTACTAGTTCACTTCATTCACTATTATAAAACTAATATAAAAAAGTGTACTCCATATTCCTTCAATTTTTCCAACCCATATCCTTTACGTACATGTTTTAAAACTCGTGCCTACACCAAATGTGACTCTTATGTGGGACGAAGGGAGCATTTACTTTTGCACTAAATCTTTTATTCAACAATGAATAAAAGATTGTTCATTCACATACATTAGGAGATAATATGGGAGTTCTAGTATTTCCTATTTCACTCCTTCTCACCAGTATGATCCCAGTGTTCTAAATTGAGTATTGATTTTAACAAATTTTCACCAATTCACTTTTTTGTATCCACTACCATTCATACTTGACAAACTTAAAGAAAATGTAAAGTTTTCAAAATATAGTTCAACTAGGAGCACTATATTTTATTTAGCAAAATTAAATAATTTGTTAAAAGAATTAAAATAGATAAAGAGATGAGACAAGTTTGACATAGAAAGATAGGGGATTGAAATTTATTTGAGAAATATATGGGAGAAAAAAATGGGAGATAGAACTCACGTATTATCTCTTAATGTATGGGAGGAAAAAATAGGAGAGAGAAATAAATACTCATCTCATCCTATAAAAATAGAATGAATATATTTTTTTGTCGGTCCCATAGAAACAATTGTCGATTGAAATTAATAATGTATGTAGAGTGTGAAAATAGATACTATTAACTTTCTTTTAAGTTGATTATCCTCTCTTCTGATATTTCAGAAAAAAGGTCGAGATTCAAGATATATATTTAATTTATGATTAAACTTATTTCAATGTTCTCCCTCAGTCCTACAGTCATACTAACTCTTTGACTTTTCTACCCTCGTTTTATAAAAATGGTTTAATAAATAGTTAAAAAGAGGAATGAAGGGAGTAATTGATAAAGATATTAGCAGCTCAATAATTCCATGAAATAGTTAGTTGTCGATTGCAATTATCAATTATGGCTTTCCAATCGAGCAGCTTAGTATTATCTTCTTCATCAACGTGCAACTTTCTTCCATGGACTGACACTCTCCAAATTCCAATTCCATCTTTCCACTCGGAGCCGCTGTAAATGTGGATTATCCGCTGAAGATGATTTCAAATTTGTGCTTCATGATGCGCTTGATTCTTCCGGCATCGATGCGTCTCACGCGCCAGGGTCAATTTTATCTGCTTTAAGTAAAATTTTTCATGTGGCGTGGCTGCTTGTTGATGAATGGAATAGTTTGTGAACTCAACTATTCGATCAATTTTACTGCGAAATTCGGTAATCTGCAGCGATTATTCTAAGTAGGTCGGGATCAATACGGAAAGCATTATCATGGTTTATATCTAAATTTAATTAAATTTAGAATTTACAGTCTAGTCTTCTAAGTGTGTTTGCAGAATCAGAATGATAGTATTGATTTTCATCACTCAGAATTCTGGAATCTGCAAGCAAGTTTTTGTGTGATAGTTGGCGGAAGAATGTGTTGAATGTCATGTTGAAATTGTTTACAGAATGTGCTGTGATTCTTGTTGAGGAATGTGGAATAATGTGAGTCAATGGTAGTGGTCATACAACTTGTTAAGAGAATTTACATTATGTACATAATGGATGTGGCTGTTATATCAAAAGATTGATTTTACCTCTTTTGTTAGTAAACCCTGCTGACAGTGGCACAAAAAGATAGTAATTGTTTGGAAGTAGAAATATCTTTTGTGATTTCTTCTCCTTTGATTCAGAAGTTATTTTTATGTTTGTCTTGTGGGATCAATGTTTAACTATGTCTCTGTTGAACAGGCTGCAAGGGTAGGCTTTTGCTCGCTGATAAAAGAGTTCTCTGACATTGAGAGAGGAACAAGTATCGCTGTTAATAGAGGGGTAGATTTAGCCAGAGCAGCTCTTCATATCACAGCTGAAGATGACCCCCTCATCTCGCACTCTTCTGTTCCATTGCCAGTTGATTAGATTAGATACCCTCTCCATGGGATTTTGCTCTCAATACAGCTCCTCATTTAGATCCTCACCCGACAATTTTCTTGACTGTTTAGAACGATACCTATACCTCTGTTTCCATGCTCTCCCTTATATACTCAGAGATTCTACAGATTCTTCACATGTTGGGTGTCCTGAATTTTGATGTAGAAATCTTCTTTCCCCGTGATTTACATAGTTCTCCCAGAGGGTATCTAAAACAAAAGAGCAAAGAATCTGATCAATCACATATTATGACATCACAATCTTTACTAGTGGAGGTGATAATTTTGTTAATTGCTGTCTAGTTAAATATGGGCCATATGATCCTTTACGGAAGGTCAGTTGTGGGAATCCTTCTGAACTTGTCCTGCATGATCTTTGACTAGACTGTGTTTGATGGTTGCGTTTGCTCCTTTTATATCTTGGTATTTGAAATCACATTGGAGAACTTCCTAGTCAGACCAAGTATGTAGGAGCCCCTGAGTAAATATTACAATTAATGTGTTTGTAGGCATCCAACATTGTACTCCATTAGTTATGCTTCCATTTCACCTAGATATGCCAGATGCCATTTTTATTATTTTGCTATGAAAAGACCAAGCCTCACATGTTGAACTTTAAATCAAATCTAAGATATATTCACTGGGTAAATAACCTTATAATTTTCCATCTAAGACTCCAAGAATTCTGTTTATCCTTTAACATCTTTTAACACAGATTTAACTGAGTCGGCAACCAGTTTATTTATCATCAAATTTAATGATATGTGCTAGGGGAAAGAACAATTCCTCAATATACCCTTGGGATCTTGGAATTAAAGGGTTGGTGGTAACCTAATGTTGTTCCCATTTTGTGCAGATACTGAAAGATTTAAAGAATGCTTTCTGGCCATATCAACTTGATCATGCTAGGAGTTCATTCCTAAGGGCCGCAGAAGCTGCTCATTGCGTCACTGGTGCCAACAATGCTAATGAAAGGTAGTATATACAATCTATATAGGTGTCGTTCGGTTGCTATAACTAATTATCATATGATTGTCTATAAGTATTATTTTAGTTGTAGGGAGAATGTCTAGACTCATTATCATATAATTATTCATCTATGATTAAGTTGTGAGATTCAATCTCATGAACCAAACATAATATGCATTCAATCATGAGATATAATCCTTCAAAATGATCGGGCCCATAATGAAGGATGCTTTCTTTTCCGTGCTCCATCCTACTTTGCTCAATACAGTGCCTCATGGCTTGCCTCTGCCAAGGTTGCCCGCCATCGGCTGCAACGAGGTTTTGGACTAGTGTTCATTTTGGAGATATGCGTCGTGCATTATCAGGTATCTTACTCTATGGTATTCCTGCTCCAGTCACTTTAATTGGCCATTATCTACTGAACATGGTGAATACATTCTTTCATAAGTTTGGTAAAGGTTTCTAATAGACAGACATGATTTCAGAAAAGTCCTAGAATAAGATACTGGGAACATGTTTGGTTAATCTTCTTTATTTAGAACTTTTACTACTTCCAGTTTACTTACATGACCACTTCATCTGAAACTTCAAGATATTTGTGAGGAAAATTGTCTAATATCCAGTGAATTACTTGACATCAAAGCCATTTTAGTGGAACCTTTACAATAATATGGCAGCTGTGAGATCTGATCTTGTTACCCTCTACCAAGGCTTTGTTGAATAATCATCTTATTCATAAGTATAACTATTGACAATTAGAACCATTGGATATTTACCAACAATGATGAGATGTAATCGTCTGAACAACATAATATAACCCAAGATACACTCTTCGAAGACTCTAGCTTGTGCATACCTGGTGTTGGTGAACTAGCTTTCCAGAGGTGCCCTTATTTCATTATCATTTTAACAATTTATGCCTTGTAACAGCATGTGAACACCTTATTGTACTGAAGCATGATCCTAAGGAACGAAGAGACTATGCTGTACTCCTCTACCATTATGGATATTACGAGGAAGCACTGCAGTTCCTTAAGCATTACGAGGAGTACTTAATTGTTTTTAGTTGAGTGACTCAATGTTGCATTTTATTTGCAGTAGCAAACTGGTTCGGACACCAATGTCGAGGAAGAAGCCGTAGAGAAACTAGTAGTACGACTGAACCTGATTTTGATGGAGGTTGGTTGGTCAAAACAACCGGAGCCCAGGAATATCCTTTTCAAAAACTCTGAACCATGGTAATATCCAGGTCTTATTTCATTTTGCTAATGTTGTAATATAATGTGTACATATCATATATATTCCCTTGTATAATTGTATTTGTATAGCTGATGAGTTTATATTAGAGACACATAGGAAATAGTTTATGGGAATCCAGCCTCTATTTTTGTTGTTCTCTTATTTCCCCATTTCAGTTGACGAGTTGCAGATATGGCTGATATGGCGAAAATTATCTAAATCGGTTAGAAAATATATTTTCAACTTGAGCATCAAAATGACATTGAAATGGCTCCAGTGTGGTGCTGAAAGTATATTTTTGACGTTGTTTTGATGCTTAACCGAAAAATATATTTCCACATAATTTAAAAATTAAATTAAATTATCCAAATTAACTTGAGTTTTCCACCTCAGTATCCAGATTATTTCAAGTCAACTTCTTTTTGCAATAATTCAAAGGTCAGACCATTTCTACATGGCCAAAGACAAGCCAAAAAATGTAATAATGGTAAGCATTAATCAAAGTATATGAAAAGTAAAAACTATTCCGAATTCTAAGTAGGAAACATGACGAGGTACTAATAATTGGTACTATGTTTCCTTGTATTGTATATTATCTCATTGCCGTTGTTGTGTACAAAGCTTATTTTGTGTAGTGGCCTTGGACCAAAAGAATTGGTACAAAAATGGTAGCTATAAATACAACAAGATGGATCCATCATCAACCGTCTTCTGTAAAAACTCTGAATATGAAATCCCTGAAGCGTTTGGAGTATTGCTTGGGATCCACAGCTGAGATAGAGGTCGGGTCGAACTGGAATGACTTGTAGGCGTGCTCGAGCTTCTTGCTAATATCGTAGTCTTGCAGGATGTCAATGATGCCGAAAATGAGGACCACGTCGTAGTACTCCCCTGTCGGCTCTCCCACTAGCTGAGCCTCCCCATTATTTTTCCTTACTGTCAGCTCGGCTCGTGCAGGGATGTTGGCACCTAGTTTGAATGTTGTCGACCTGCCACAACCACTTGTCATTTTTTCTGATAGGAATAAGAAGATTGATTGATTTTGGGAAGCATCTTACTGGCTGAGGTCCGGTGATCCGTTGCCTAGAGGCGTTCGGGCACCCATAATTAGGGGCTCCCCGGCATTGGACAGGTCTTTGAAGTGAATGCCAACAAGAAGGCTGTAATCCATGATTCTCTCTTGTTCAAGTAAGTCACAGTCTCTGTCTATTTGACTATACACAACATAGATATTTTAGAATCAAACTAGATTCCTTAATTTGACACTAGTTTTGATTGATTGGATTATACCTGCAGAAATCTCTGAACCAAGACTTGTGCAAACGGAATATGAAGTTCAAATCGAGGTCCTTGAGGGTCATGGTTGGTTCAATCTCTGATTCGGGCTTGTCAGTTAGGCGGCCGTGGGAGGAGCCTTTCAGATCAAAGCGTCGGTGGATGGCATATTCCGTGCAAAACAGATTCCCAATGATCACAAACCGCACCTGCTTGAGTCAATCACATTATGAGAATGAATGGATGATATTAATAGCAAAATGAATGTGTGTTCTTGTTGGTTACCTTCTTCTGCGCAGCGCCAGTCAACTTCACGCAATGGAGACCGTAGAATTTGGTGACAAGGGTGTTTTCAAACGCACGGACGTGCTTATAGTAATCTGAAAGCATTCTGATAAGCACCTGCTAAACAACCATCTCTTATGTTATATCTTGTATGTTCAAGATTTGAAATTAATATAATAGATTTGAACTCACTTTTGCCTCTGACTTCTTCATGGTCTTGATCATGTATCTGTCATCGTTGGTCAAGTAGAAGAAGCTTCCACTTTTACCCGGTGAGGAGAGCTCCCGGAGAGCATCATTTCCACATATGGATATCATGTAATCAGCAGGATCCACCTTAAACAATTGCCGAAGCGCCCTGAAAGGAAATGAAAAGCCTATCTGGTGAGACTGGTGTGACTCGAGCTTAACATCTAGAGAAAACAATAACACTACCTCACCTGAAAACCAATGGACAATAGTCCTTCCATCTGAAATCACACGATTGGTGAGGCGGGGTGTGTTTGGATCCCGAAGGAGGGAACTTTGTCCATACTTTCTCCCTTGGATCAAAAGCCGAAGGTTTTAGATCAAGAGTTGTCGATGGAGCAGGTCTTCCCACAGCATGCCTACAGCAACATGAACTCGATTCAAATGTATTTGAAACTGCATTCAAGAAATCTAAACTTATGTGTTACAAAGGCTATCAGATAAACTCAAACTGTAGTGGCAACTTCACAAAAAAGACTAACATCATCCAAATCATTTTTATTCCTTGCACATTAGAAGGCAAATTACCTTATCCCTAACTGCAAATTCAACATGAGATCATAATTCTTATGCCCTTTGGATATAGTGTTCCCCTGCCTCTTGGTTGGCTTGATAACGATATGTGGCCTCCCGACCCCTCTAGCCACCGTATCCAAATCCTCAGCCCTCCCTGTCCCGGGGGACCCCTCCCCCAAATCCCTACCAGATTCAAAGCGAGCACTGCTCCCATCAAAACTATACTCAGAGCCTGCATTGCTCAACCCCCCTCCATCCACAGAGCTCGCCCTCAAATTATTCACGGCAGAATTCCTTAGAACTTCCTCCCCATCACAAGGCCAGTTCAACATCTTCATACAAGGGTAGTCACCAATCTCCTCACCAGGATGGATCCTACAATCACTCAGATTCTCCAAATACACTTCTTGAGGATCCCACTCAAAGCTACCCGAATGAGAACTCGATGGATAGTAAGTCCCGCTCTGCTCACTTTGATCCTTACTCCACACCCCAACATAGCAGCTACCATCAACCCAACGGAAGGTCCCATTGCCCCGGGGCAACCCAGCCTCCCAACTACCTTCATATCTATTCCCATTAGCCCAAACCATGATTCCATTCCCATTCATTCTCCCCCTCCTCCAATGCCCCACGTACTGGTTCCCGTTAATCCAGCTATACTTTCCCTTTCCATCAGGCAGGCCGCGACGCCAATGGCCCTCGTATTTATCCCCGTTGGAGTATTGACAGACGCCCTTACCGTGCCTGAGGTTGGATTGCCAAGCCCCAGTATACCTCTCATTAGAGGAGCCTACAAAAACGCCATCTCCCTCCATGAAGGCACTCTTGAATCCACCCTCGTAGGCGGCTCCAGAGGGCCAGGTGAACCGGCCGTGGCCCATCATCCAGCCGTGGTGCCAGTCCCCCTCGTAGGTGCAACCATCAGCCCAAGAGCATGTGCCGTGGCCGTGGGGCCAGTTGTCTGACCATTGGCCAGAGTAGGTGTCGTGGTTGGGGAAGTCCTTGTCGACGTGGGGATGCTCATCGTCCACATGGGCAACTGACATGGCTGCAAATATGCTGTTGGCCCTCCTCTTCACCGTGCCTCGAGATTTCTTCAACTTCGCTTCCCACACTTTGACAATGCCACTCATCCTCCTCCTCCTTCCAACTTTCTCTCCACTCTCATCCTTCTCCTTTCTCACCCAAGATCATATTCTGTTTCTTTCAAGAATCTCACCTCTGATATATTATCAACACTCATTTTCTCCCCTCTATGATGAGATTGAATCTCTCAAATTAGAGCATTTTCATAAGGGGATCATCAACATCCCCAGTTTTATTCTATGAACCTTTTTTCTTTTCTTTCCACTACTTATTTTTATGGAGATGATTGGCCTGTTTCCTTGTAAAAAAATCTATTTCCTCAAAATGGGTGTCAAAGATTTTATGAAACAGGAGCTATATGATTATTTGACAAGAAAAACAAAAGACAAGAACAAATCATAAGCATGCAACCTTTCTTCTACTTTTCTCTAAGGAGTTTACTATTTTTAAAAATTATGTTACATCGTTTCTTTTTACTAAATAAAGCTTGGATTTTGAGACAATTTTTTTGACGCCAAAGATTGAGCAAATACGATTGTTTTTCCTCTCCTGAATAGGCTCCTAAATCTTCTTGCGCACCTAACAAATGGAGGGATGGTAACGATAGTGGTGCTCAGTTTGGACATTCTTATTTTAGTTTGCAATTTCATCTCAAAACTCATTTTAACATTATTATTTTCTAGATCATGATAAATGATTTTATGATGATGGCGGGTGCAATAGTAGCTAATAAATTTATGCGGATGCATTGGACTTGTAATGGATCAAAATACGTTGTTTTATTCCTACTAACCGATTTACAATTATTATTAAATTTATTAATATACTCTGTATTAATTATAAGTTCATGTTATTTCTTCATTTTTTGTGGATAACATTGAGTATACGTCGTTGGTACATTTTTTTGATGTCTGAGAAAGTGTAATATTTTTGTAATCCTCTACCTTGGCAGGTTGGACAAAGGGTAGTTGATTTGCGAGAAATACTATTACTATACTATTGTCGAATAAAATCTTATCAAGAGAAGACTTGAGTTGGAGATATCCCCTCACAGATTCAAAGTTTCAAGTGTTGTTTGAGTTTGATATTATAAAAAACACTTCTTTTATTTGCATTAAGCAATGTGTCATTCACAAATTAAAGTCTTATTTAATGTATATGAAAACGGAGTACGAAAATATACTTAAATATTCAAGAAAAAATCCTTATTTGCTTTAGCTTATTCAGTTTTACAAAAGATCTCAATCTTTTTCGAAACAAAACTATTATTCAATATAATATTTAAAAATGATATTGTTTTAATTTTTTGATTGCAATGTCGCTTTGATTTAGTCGGAATCCTAAATCGTGACAAATTGACTTTAATGTCAAAATTCATGATTTTTTCACTAAATTTTCACTTTCGTATGAAAATATGAAATTTTGGGTAAAATTTGTTATTTTAGAGATAGATTGTGATAATAGTAAAGAAAATTGCATAAAGTAAATGTAGAGATATTGTGATTATACCTCGAATAGATGTACAGATATGGTGATAGTAGTAAAGTAAATGCAGAGATATTGATAAATAGTAAAGCAAATTGCATATAAATGCAGAGATACTGATAATATTAAAGCAAAGTTGCATAAAGTTTTAAAGATATTATAGACAATTAAAGAAAGAAAGTAGATTAGAGAGGAAAAAGGAATTAAAAGCGATGGATTGTGAAATGATTTTGTTTTTAAATAGCAGTGTGTACAGTGGAATCTCACATCACTCTCCATTCCTCATGTATATGTATGTAGTGTGTGTGTGTCTATTGTTGGTTTGTAATTTTTGGTGATAATCTATTATTTGTAGAGAGTTGGTTTTGGACTAATTAAGGGAGAGTGTTTAGTTCATTTTTTTTCCTTTGTATGAATGAAACACTTCAATTCTTGTTGATTAAATTCTTGAATCAACAAGACTGAATTGTTTTTGATATTTATGTGTTGAAACAATATGAGGAATCCACCAGCCTTGTTCATGGCACTCTTGTCTATTGGGAGTTTCCTCTTCACCTATAATTTTGTGTCTATAATTGTAACATCTAATGAGAAGCAGAACAAATTTGTCTTGGATCCTTTGGTTGAGATGCCAGAGCATGTGAAAAGATCGAGGAATCATCAGCGACCTTTTCACGTTGCCCTGACAGCTACCGACACGCCTTACAGCAAATGGCAGTGCCGTATAATGTACTATTGGTACAAGAATAAGAAGGATCTTCCCGGATCAAACATGGGAAAGCTCACCAGAATCCTTCATTCCGGGGGTCCAGACAACCTCATGGATGAGATTCCCACCGTCGTGGTTGATCCTCTACCCCCAGGTTTGGACCGGGTGAGACAACTCTTGCTCAGTTATATCACGCCTTTGAATTGTGCATTGAGTTAGTTGAAAATGTCATGTTATGTGTCCAGGGCTATGTTGTCTTAAATAGGCCTTGGGCTTTCGTACAATGGCTGGAGAAGTCGACGATTGAAGAAGAGTGGGTTTGCTCTCTCTTGAAAGGTATGGACTAGTTTTCGAGTTGGAAGAAAATCCTCATTTTCTGCTGCTGCTGCAGATATATAATGATGGCAGAGCCTGATCACATATTTCTAAAACCACTGCCTAATTTGGCTTACGGAGATTATCCTGTAGCGTTCCCGTTTTTCTATATCAAACCCGTAGAAAATGAGAAGCTCATTCGTAAGTTCTTCCCTGAGGCGATGGGGCCAGTGTCGAATGTTGATCCCATAGGAAACTCTCCGGTTATAATTAAGAAGGTTGAATATATGTGCTTTCTTTGTTGCTTGAATCTTGCTTGTCAAATTGGACTAATTAATGATGTTGACATACACCAGGATTTGCTGAAGGAAATTGCACCAACCTGGTTGAACGTCTCGTTGAAAATGAAAAACGATCCTGAGACGGATCGTAAGTTTGGATGGGTGTTGGAAATGTGAGCACATTTTAGAAGCATCGACTGACTATGTAGTGTGAGTTTCAAGCTTGATTTAGCGTCTTTTCTAATGTTTCGTTGTCGAATGAAAGGTATGGGTATGCGGTGGCCTCAGCTCTTCACGGGGTGCAGCATATTCTTCGGAATGACTTCATTTTGCAGGTTTTGCTCCTCATCCAGAATTGTTTCTGTAGTAAGTATTATTATTGCTAACTTTTTTTATCAGTTCAAAATTTAAATGGTATTTGCATTCTTGATTTCAGCCTCCTTATGACTTGGAAACACAAACCAAGTTTATTCTTCATTACACTTATGCATGTGACTTCAACTTGAAGGTAAAGTATGATGTGGAAATTGTGAACTCTTTTGATCATACTCGAGTCACATAAGACGACATTGTTATCTGTTTCGGGTTGACAATTGATCTCCCATGATGTGATCAATGTTCAGGGAGAGTTAATCTACCCAAAAGTTGGGGAGTGGCGTTTTGATAAGCGAGCGTATCTTGATGCACCTCCGCCTCGGAATCTTCCATTGCCTCCTCGCGGTGTCCCTGAAAGTGTGGTACGTTGTTACAGCATAGCATCAAAATTTTTATGGTGCTATTATTATGTAGAAATGTTCAAGTAGTCTGATCTGATATATAGTGTTGTTTCAACGAACTTCATCAGCTGAAAAATCGCGCGTTTTTCCTTTGGTTTATGGGCGGATGCGACATGCTAATCGCACTCTAAATGCACTCGTTGCAAATTGTGGTCTGGTTTTAGGCCATGACCAAGAAGGTATTCAACGTCCCGATGATTGCTCACTTGAACCTCGTTCGTCTATGCAGGTCACTCTTGTAAGGTTGGTGAACGAAGCGACCGCTAAGCTTCCCAATTGGCAAACAACAGAAGTTAACAGCTCTAGTATTGGGAGAAGTTGATGTATACTTAGGAAAAAACCAGGTTTAGGAGTAGCTGTGTAAGGCCTTTGTTCTTCTCCACATTTCTTTTTACAGTTTCAAATCAGGTAGCTATATATAGATTTTTCATTTGGCCAGGTAATTGTTTTAGTAAACTGCAAAAATGGTTGCATTTTTTGATACCTCATGAAAAAATATTATTACCAGAATGAATAAAGATGTAATCCCCTTTGAGACACTTTTGCACTTTTATTTTGCAGTTTTTAGCTTTTTTGGTCTTGAGATTTCCATTTTTTTGTCACCTTTATTTAATTTGTGTCTCTATTATTTGCATCTCTCCAATCAAAGCAAAGCCAAATAATTGAATAAGTACAGTAGAAAATTTTGGGAGAATGATTGCATCGAAATAGCTCAACGCTTAGAGCATTCCCATCCGTGCTCTTAGCTAAGAGCATGGAGGTGGGCCCGAACCCACTTTTACTCCTTGTCCTTAGCTAAGAGCACAACACCCACATCCGTGCTCTTAGCTAAGGACAAGCTCAAGGGTCCCACCATTCTATTATTCAATTTAAATACTCCTATTATTAAAAACATTTCTACATTATAAAAATACATTATAAAATACAAATTACATAATTAAAATACTAAAAAATAAAAATACATAATTAAAATCCTAGAAAATAAAAAATACATAATTAAAATCCTACAAATTAAAAATTACACACGTGGAAGACTAGTCCTCTATCCCCAATTGCCTCTTGAGACCCCGGATCATTTGCTCATGTGTTGCAAGTTGATCCGGAGTCATCCGAGACGTATCGTTCATATAGAGTTGACTCAAGATGGCCCACAACGAGTTGTTCGGGAGTGGAGGAGGCACAAAGGGAGCGGGGGCGGCGGCGGCGGATGGAGTCGGGGCGCGGCGGCGGGTGGTCGTCGCCTTCTTCCTTCCGACCGGCCGGCGGGAACCGCTCGGGCCAGCGTTCCGGCAAGCTGGGTAGCCACATCATCGGAGGAGGATAGAGCTACCGACCTCGACCGTTTGCTGGAGGAGCTGGAGGAGGATGCTACTATGCCGCCCCTATACTTCGGATGTAGGCGCCCCTCCTGCCAACAATCGAGGTACTTGAACGGTTTGAACTCCTCCCGTTGGTAGGTCGCCAAGGCGGCACTGATGATGTCGAGCTCGTTCGTGCCGCTCCCCGCCGACCGCTCTTCCTGGAGGTAAATCCCCTGGAACTTCCCGATTGCCTCGTTGCATCTGAACATGCAATTGCGAACCATACTATCATTGCGATATATGGTTCCCTCCGGCCGGGTTTCATTGTAGAGGCGAGTGATGCGCCACCAATAAGTTTCCCCGGCTTGGTTCGTGCCAACGTCTGGATCTTTGGAGACTGCCAAGTAGGCTTTGAACATTGCCATCATCTCACCCGGAGTGTACGGGGTGCGGGTGCCACGAACAGGAGGAGTAGGAACAAGAGAAGTAGGAGTAGGAGTAGAGCTGCTGCTCCCTCCCGATCCGGGTTCGGGTGCCCACCCGAATCCGGGCGTTTTGGTCGTGCACCGGGTAAGGACGGTAGCCACCCGGAGCTTGCGAACCTTGGGTTTGAGGAGGGGCCGTAAATTGGATTTCCGGACTATATCCGGCCTCGGAGTCGAACCAATCGTGGTTCCAACCGCGATTGCCGGAGGGATGATCACCGGAGCCGAACATTGTGTAGTGTGGTGGGAATTTAGATGATAGAGTATGAGGAAAAAAGATGAGAGAATGTAGATGATGATAGTATAGATAATAGATGAGAATGTGATTTTTTTTGTGTTGGAGTGAGGGTATTTATAGATGAAAATGTGAATTTTGGGGAAAAAAAAATTAAAAAATAAATTAAAAGTGGGTAGAAAACGGATATATTTTTTTGGGAAGTGGGAAAATATATATTTTTTATTTAAAAACATTTTTTAAAATAAATTTCGATTTTTTTTAAAATAAAAAATAAAAAAACGAAATTGCCAACGGCTATGCCGTTGGCCAATCAGAAGCTACCACGTAATGGTGCTCAGCGGCACGGACGTGTTCTTAGCTAAGAGCAGCGCCGTGCCGCTGGCACGGACGGACAGGCTCCATCGGCGGACGGACGTGCGAGTGTTCAGCGGCACGGACGGACAAGCAGCGGTTTGAGCACCGCTGCAGATGCTCTTATGATTATGAAATTTTCAATCAATACCGAATTTAGAAGCAGAAGTAAACAAATAGAAAAGAAATTGAATTAGTCTTATACAATTAGAGTTCAAAACCATCCAATCTTCTCTATACGATCCCAATAAATCACACGAGCTGAAAAAGAAGCCCAAAAATATCAAAGAAATAGCTGAATTACTTTAATTTCCACAGCCATTAATCAATTAACCATCCACGAATGAAAACATATGCAAAACCTTAAGGTGGTGTTGTTCAGATAATATTTGAGTTTGTGTTTAGATAGGAGTTGAGAAAATGAAAATGCCCTTTAGTAGTATATCTACATTAAAAATGTGATTGATGCTAAATTAACTAATTTAGCAATTTATTAATTCTGTATAAACCCTAGGTGGTTAGGCAAATTAGAAATGTGATTGCTTATATAGTTATATGTATGTGTTTTTGATTTTTTGGTATGTTGTTAATTAATTGATAAATAATTATGTATTTAATTGATGATTATTTGTGAATAAGTAAATTAATTTAGTTCAATTCAGTCTCAAGTGAATCATATGGCAAACCACAAGAACGAACCAAAAAATGTTCTAGAAACCAAATTCGTCCCACAGCATCATTATTTGCACCATATTTTGTTTTCTTGTTTTTACTTCGTCTCAATGATTTTTTAGCTAAAAATGCCTTAATTGTATACTGAGAGATATTTTTTTAATTGATAATAAAATTATTCTTTGATGGTTTTCAGACATGGTGTGATGGTGATAAGTGGAAAACAATTATCATCTAGTGTTTCATAAATATTGTACTCCTATATACTATATAAAATTGAATATTTTCAGCACCGATATGCTTAAAATTTCAGATTCGATCATTAGGTCTTCCCCAACATAGAATGCAGCACCACACGGTTCCAATTTTGTATGCGTTAGCTCTCATGATCTCATCAGTGTATATATATACACTTGCCAAGCATTTTGATATTTGAATATACTTATACTACCTTCACATGCTCTGACTGGTTAGCAGTACAAGAGAAAATATGTATCTCTAATTATGCCATTATTTTAAACCGAACATCTACTCAGAAAACTAGAATTAAATACAGGAATGAAATCTTGGTTACGCTGTCACAATTAAATTAGTACTATAACGTTGTTTTGTAGTACATGGAGCTACTCTCACAAGCCAGATCAACATTCTCGGATTCACACATACACAAACAAAGTAAAGACAAAATGTCCATAAATTGAGATACATTCTCTATTTTTAGTTTTGCACACTAGCGATTAAACACATGTACACATTTATATATTTCCAATAGTGTGGAAATTTACTATAGTTTCACTCGTCGGTGCACATGTGTACCCCACTTCATATGCAACAGTTTGAAGAATAGAAAAAAAATACTAACATAAACCATATTGTAATTTGTAAAACCGACATATAGTACTCCATGTGACATCGATCTGAAAGGGGTTGGAATGAATGTGATAATATATATGGCGTGCCTTGCTCCAATAAAATGTTGACTAAAGAGAGGAGAAATAATTGTATCATATCATTGTAGGAGTATATATTTGCTTTAAGACCAAGGCATATGAGGGCTTGCCTCAACCCAAAGAAATGCCATATATATCACATATTTACAAAGTTAGTATTTTAATATTAACAAAAGATATAAATGTGAAAGATGTAGTGGAGATTTGTATGATGAAGTATTTCTTGAATCAATAACATACTACCTTATAACACCATGTGAGTAGGCATTTAGCCCATTTGAGGGGAATACAAATTACAAACAAACAAATGCTACAAATCTGCTATAGCTAGATGAAACGTGAAAGGGTCAGCATATCATCATACAAAAGGTTATAACAAGAACTGTCCTCGATTTAATTGAGCTTAATTATTCAAATCTATTGGTAGATACTACTAATCTAATTTAGCATGATCTCTAAACCACCCAAGCAATTATATGGAGTACTATTGTAACCTAGGTAACTAGTGGTAGTACTTAATTATTTTTAAGTGTACAAACAAAACCAGCTGATGTTTAAGAACTAAGAAGCCACTTGTTTCCCTAGGCACTGCTGATGCACAGTTTGGCAACTTTCGTTTCTTCATTATTTTGGTATATGTGGGTAAGGAGTAATAATAACTAGTCCATTAGTCCCACAATTTTACTATTTTCGTTCATCCCACAAAGTTTGTCTAATTTGAAATCTTTTTAAAAATAGAAATTAAATACATCCTTCAATCTCTTCAACGTGGATCCCTTATTCCACTTCACACCTTCATTTCATACAAAGTTAAACAATTTCTTAAAACTCGCGAATAACTCAAATTAGGACAAACTTTTAGGGACGGAGGAAGTAGTACTTTGAGGTTTCCTCTATTTTTACCTTCACCAATTTAGCTATCTAAGAAGAAAAATAGGAAAAAATTCCTGCTCTTCCTAAATATGAACTTTTGAACAAAATGATATGCTAGCTTCCTACCTTGTGCGGGCATCTATGATCATCATTTTCATTTTATGCACATTTAGCATTATTTATTTTGTTTTAGTTATAATGTTTGGTTTGATGATAATATATAAAAAATTATTATTGGTATTTTTAATTTCTATAAAATTATAGAAAATAAAAGTCAATTTATTTAATTTTCCTGTAACTTGAAATAAATAAATTAAATAACAAATTAATTTTTATTTTAATGAATTTTGTAAAATTAAAAATATTGTTAATATTTTCAATAGTAGTGTATCTTTTCCTATTAGATTCATATCCATCGCACTCATTGAAGCTAAAACTTTTAAATACACAACCTAAAAAAATGCATTGGACCCCACAAACCTAAAGTCACGTATCTTTACCTTGTGAAAAAGGCAACTTTACTAATATTAACATTATTCAAATAAACCGATCATCTTTACCTTTAATCAGTTCATAGGATAAATCTTGTTTTTATGCAATCATTGATAAATCACATGGAATATATGACTACACTTGAAACCATTGAATACAAGACTCAGATCTAAAACAAAGATTAGTTAAATTTGAATAATAAAATTATTTAATTCGGAAATACTCATTTTACTAAATATTACTCCATTTTCCCACTATAAATGACTAATATTTCTTCCAATATTAATTACTACTATATCATGTCCAATTTCAAACATAAAATTTATGTCTACTAGTATAATCTATTTTGATAACTCAATAACTTTAGTACAAGAATTAATATCTTTATATATGAAAAGTAATTTATACTGACATATCTCATAAATAACTAGTATTGCTGGTTAGAAAAAACAAAATGCTAGTACTACTAATTTTTAATACTAGGAGTAATATTTAAATATAAAACTCATCAATATTTGTCTTTATTGATTTCTTAAGTTTCAATTTTGATTAAGAAAACTTATTTTTTACTAATATTCAAATTTAAAATGTACAGTATCTAAATATATTTTGACCTAAGCTTGATTTTATACTCCTACCATGTTAAAATTAAATTTAGAGTTTTGTGTTTCTAGTAAAAATTACTCCCTCCGTCCCCTATTAGGAGTCACTCTTTGACCGGGCACGAGTTTTAAGAAATGTAAAGAAAAGTTGGTTGAAAAAGTTAGTGGAATGTGAGACCTATTTTTTTATATTGGTTTTATAATAAAATGTGAGTGAATTGAGTTAGTAGAATGTGAGACCTACTTATTATTTATGGTAAAAATGAAGTGCGACTCTTAATTGAGGACGGACCAAAATGGAAAAGTGTGACTTTTAATGGGGGACGGCGGGAGTATAAAGTAGTAAATCGTTTTGGTCACCCCTATCACATTCTCAGCTATAAATAAGCTCACAAACTACACTCACTCACTCACTGAACCATAACCATGGCCGCTCTCCTCTTCTCACTACTCGCTCTCTTCCTCTTCCTCTGCCACCAACCCTCCGCCACGGCCACCAGCTGCGGCGGCGCCGACCACGGCTCCACCCTCCAAGTGCTCCACGTGAACAGCCCCTGCTCCCCATTCAGGCCCAAAACCTCTCTCTCATGGGCCGACTCGCAGGCCCAAGACAAAACCCGCCTCCAATACCTCTCCAGCCTCGTCGCCGGCCGCTCCATCGTCCCCGTCGCCTCCGGCCGCGCCGTCACCCAGAACCCCACCTACATTGTCCGTGTCAACATCGGCACTCCACCTCAGCACCTCCTCGTCGCCCTCGACACCAGCAACGACGCCGCCTGGATCCCTTGCGCCGGCTGCATCGGTTGCTCCTCCTCCACCTTCGACCCCGCCAAGTCCTCCACCTTCAAGCCCCTCCGCTGCGGCTCCCCTCAATGCTCCCAGGTAAATTCACGCGCCACCACCTCTTTATTTGTCCTTTTCCTCTTCTCTCTCTGTCAGAATATTCAGTTTAGTGTGTGGCCCGTGAACTACTATTGAGTGATGCGACATTTTAGAATGAAAACTTAGATAAAATAGAGCAGAAGACGAATTAAAAAGGAAATGTTAAGTGAGATAATTAATTTGACCATCAATTAGTTTTCTAGTGTCATCAGACCCTACTTGTTTTGTTTCAAATTTCACATACATTGAAGTAATGCTGAATGACGATATTTTGTAGTTAGGGAGTACTAGTATAATTAGATATATTTACATATAGGTCCCTAACGGAAGGTGCGGCGGCGCGTCGTGCGGGTTCAACACGACGTACGGCAGCTCCTCCATCTCAGCCGGTCTAGTGCAAGACAACATCACCCTCGCCACCGACTCGGTCCGCGGCTACACCTTCGGGTGCGTGCAGAAAAGCACCGGCTCGTCGTTCCCGGCCCAGGGACTATTGGGCCTTGGGCGAGGCCCATTATCTCTAATGAGCCAGACCACCAGCCTCTACCAATCCACATTCTCCTACTGCTTGCCCGGCTACAAGTCCGTCAACTTCGCCGGATCACTCAGGCTGGGCCCCCACAGCCAGCCCATCCGAATCAAAACCACTCCCCTTCTGAGGAACCCTAGGCGATCATCTCTCTACTACGTCAATCTCCTCGCCATCAGACTCGGGAGAAAGGTCCTCGACATTCCCCCATCCGCCTTCGCCTTCGACCCCAACACCGGCGCCGGCACCGTTTTCGATTCAGGTATTTCACCAATTGCGATCGGAGATGGCAATTAATTGATCCATCGATTTGCTTAACCTTTGCTGTAATTTAATGGATTGGATTAGGCACGGTGTTCACGATCCTGGTGAAGCCGGCGTACGAGGCGGTGAGGAACGAGGTGCGGCGGAGGATGCGAGGCGCGGCGGTGACGTCGCTGGGAGGGTTCGACACGTGCTACAGCGGCGCGATCAACGTGCCGACGATGACGTTCATGTTCTCGGGGATGAACGTGACGCTGCCGCAGGACAACTTTGTGATCCGGAGCAGCGCCGGGAGCACGGCATGCCTGGCGATGGCGGCGGCGCCGGAGGGGGCGCTGAACTCGGCGCTGAACGTGATAGCGAGCTTCCAGCAGCAGAACCACCGGATCCTGATCGACGGGGCCAAGTCGAGGCTGGGGGTGGCGCGTGAGGCGTGTAGCTAGATTTGTGTCGGTGCCGACAGTGAAATTTCGCTATTTACTAAATTTGAGCGTTCACGGGTTTGGACTTTGGGTTAGTTTTTGTATTTCTGAAATTGAGTGTAATTTGTCACGGGTTGGGTGTTAACACTCCCCCTACCCTACCTGCAGTACAAATAAATCTACTCCTTTTACTGTAGCAATATCTGCTCCCCCGAAATCAACTGCGCTAAGCCCCTGCGGGCAATCTACTCCTTTTACCTATTTCAAACTTGGTTCTACAGTCTACACTATTCATCCCAACATATTTTTATGTTTTGGAACCAAATTAAGGGAAATTATCATTTTCTAAGGTCATACTACTACACGTTTGTGTTAAACGAATATGACAAAATTTAAGTACTGTAGTTTTCAAGGAATGGAGTCGCATTATAGCAACAACACCCTAAAATTATTTTGGAAATGAAATTTTGTAATCATTGTTAAAGGAATGTGACAAAATATAGGTAGTTTTCAAGGAATGGAGTCACAGTATAACATCCTAAAATTATTTTGGAAATGGATTTTTGTAATGATTGTTAAAGGAATATGACAAAATATAAGTAGTTTTCAAGGAATGGAGTCATATTACAGCAACAAATGCTCAAAACTATGCGCACTACAAAACAACTCATCAAGGCTTGAACCACCGAGTTACAGGTCAAAGGGCATGGTGTGCGTGTGTTCGTGTACGTATGTTGGCATAGTGCTAGTGTGGTTAGACCCGATTCTAAAGGTATCAAGTTCAACTCTACTGTGACATGACCTTTAAATTTATAAATAAAAAAAAAGTCACAGCATGCTTACAATTTTCATAGGGTAAAAGCACACCATCCGCTAGTCCCTAATTTGCCAATTAACACTGTGCATGGATCTTACGACTGAGCATAATAAAAAAGCTCATTTAATTTTTTTGTTTATTCGGTTCATAACTGGAAAAAAGGGAAAAAAATCAGGAGATCGTCATTCATTTTTTTTCTCTCTAAATACTCGTTCTGTTCCGCAATAGGAGTTCTATTTAATTATGGCACGCGTTTTAAAAAATATAAAGAAAAGTGGGTTGAATAAGTTAATAGAATATGAGTCTCACTTATATATGTTACTCCCTCCGTCTCAGTTTAAGAGTCACATTTTGCCATAAAAGTCCGTCCCAGTTTAAGAGTCACATTTAGAATCTTCCATATTTAGACATAAAATTTTATCTCATTATTCATCAAAACTACACCCAAGTGTCATTATCTATATAAAAATTAACAAAAAAAAAAAATGAAAAAACCAAAAAGTCAAATCATCTCACTTTCCACCAACTCACTTCATTTATTACACACTCCACCAACTTCTTAACTTGTGTCATAACTAATTCTAACTCCTAAACTGGGAGGGATGGAGTAGTTTTATAATAAATTGTGAGTGATATAAGTTGGTGGAATGTGAGGCCTACTTACCATTTATGATAAAAATGAAATAAGACTCTTATTGTGGGACATACTGAAATGACAAAACAAGACTCTTATTGTGGGAGGAGAGAGTAGTAAATAGTCTCTTTTCTCTACTCTATAGTAGTAGAGATATCTTTCACACCTCTATATCACATTCTCCTCTTTATTTTCTCACATGGTTTCTTCTAGTATGCTAATAATAGCATCTTCGTTTTGGAGACTTGGAGAAGGATATGAAATTAGCACCGGAGTTGGTAAGTCATGCATGATTCTGTATGTAAGAACTAGAGTTTATGCAGTCTTTTATGGGATAAAAAAATCCTTTGAAATTGAGGCAATATAATTCGGAGATTATCAGAGGTTTTGTAGCTAATAAGTTCATTCATTCCTTTATATGCAGAAATGAACATTGTTTACTTTTTGGATTAATCATTTATGAAGATTATATTTATTGGGCGACAATAGTCAGTGTTACAGTGATTTTTAATCAGTGGAAGAACAAAAAGCACGAAAAGCCTGAATAAGCTATGAATTGATGATACTTTTGCACTGAATAAGCTAAGTAGTTCTTCTTCTTTTTTTTCTTTTCAGTATTTGTTTTTACGATGGAGGTATGTCAAATTGAATAAGCTAAGTAGTTCCATACATTACCTTTTGCTTTTCATTTTTCAAACTTTCAATTTTACTACTTTATACTATTATCTTCAATTTTCTTATCCGATGAATCTAATTATTTTTAATTAATGAATATATGCAATTTTAAAAGGCAACTAATTATTAGGCATCTATGTGCACTAAACAGAGATGAGGTTTCTAGATAAACACCTACTGAAAAGAACTTTATTTTATCAGATAGAACTATGTAAATGATCTTAATAAGACGGAGGGAGTATCTCCTAAAATCTCGTGTCATCACCCAAGTTTGGAAATAAGAAAATACATAATTAAAATTCTAAAATTGCATTTTATTGGAAACGGTAAAATATATAATCTTAACTCAAATCACTAGTTGTTGTGCTATGGTTGATCGTGGGTAATGAAATCGCGAGATGACTCCTAACGGCGTATGTATTCGCGGATTGGTGGCGGTGCACATTGGTGTGTGGAGTTGGTAGTATTGGCGGAGCTTGACGACGTGGGGCATCTTCTTCTAACCATGTAATCATGTTTGGTCCTTTGTCTTCTATGATCAAGTTGTGCATTATAATGCAAGCGTACTTGATGTAGCAATCGCATCTTGAAATCAACTTTGAACCCAACCTTTAACGATTGCGAAACTAACTTGTAGAAATCCGAATGATCTTTTGGTATCTTTCCGAGCTGTCTCTTGCTTCTGTGCGAAAAGAGCATGTTTGGTGTCTTACGGGACAAGTGTCTTTACAAAGATAGGAGACCTTGTATAGATATTATACTATCAGTAAGATAGTAACTCATGTTGTAATGTCCTATCTTATGCTCATTATTTAGCTTGAGCACAAATTTTAAGAAATGTAAAGAAAAGTGGATTGAATAAGTTAGTGGAATATGAGTCTCACTTAAATATACTTCATTAGTTTTATAATAAAATGTGAGTGCAATAAGTCGGTGGAATGCGAGACATACTTGCTATCTATGATTAAAATGAAATATGACTTTTATCGTGGGACAGAGGGAGCAGTATATATTTCAATTTTTCCATTTTTCGACTTATAATCAAGATGGAATAAATTACACTTGGTTGAATTAGTGCACGCGTCCATTAATTGAAGAAGATAAAACTTGAGGAACGTCTAAAAGAAGGGGAAGTCTGTTTTATTGTACAAACTACTAATTGGATATGTTCTTTACGTCTTAATTACGTAGTGTGAGCTTCGATAGTTTAATAAACACAAATGCATCCATAGGCTTGCACAAAAGCAATAAAAAAATATTTATACGACACAAATCAGTGAGACGTGCTACTTTTCATGGTTGCCCATATGTTCATAGAGAGGAATTTGTAATTGGAAAAGTGACCTTTCAGTGGAAAAAATATCTGATCAGATTGATGTAAGGTCAGCTGGAAAAATGGTTAAAAAGGATATTAATGGTGGAGGTGGTGGTGACAAGCCCACGTGAACCAGCACCACCGCCGTTATGGGTGGGTGGATGTCATGGTTGGCTTCATATCAACACTATAAAACGAGTGGAACCTAAAGTTGGATTACTATCATTACCTCATATGACTACCTCACCTAATTAATCTAATCTTCATCTCCCATTGTCCACCACCACCACCACTCCTCACACCCTCTTCTTTACTTTTTTTTTTATTCATTTTTTATCGTGAGAGAATCATATCTAACCCTTCCAACTTTTTTGTGTTGATTTCATCTAGTCATTTTGGGATTAAATATCCTTTGAATTTACATCATCCAATCTTGTCCTTGTTGCAAGGGAATCGAATACTTCTTGACCGTCAACAACTTTGATTGCAATTTGGGATTCTTAAAGGCACATTAAACCACATACTAGAATATATTCATATAACTAGTGTAAATTAAATCGATGCATCAAACTATCATCCTTTGTTATACGTATACGTATCATCGAATCATCACCAAAGGAATAATAGAAAAGGATGCAACAAGCCAATGACCTATAATTAGCTAGACTAATAAAAAGACAAATAGAAGATGACTCTCTAGTCATTCACTACTTTATTGCTTGCTTTATCAAATTCATTTTCACACCAATTTGTTTTGTATGAAATGCTAGTGGCTTATCTCTCTTCTTTTTCCCTCTCTAAATTAGCCACAAAATGTTAGCAGAAGCAAAATACTAACCAAACTAATTATGAGAAGGGGAAATGGAGAGAGATGATAATCAAAACCCAGCACCATCTCTCCTCTCGCCTAATCAAAACCCTAACACTTCCTCGCCGAGAAATGTTAGCGATCGGCTGAAGAGAGACGAGTGGAGCGAAGGCGCGGTGTCGAGCCTGCTCGAGGCGTACGAGGCCAAATGGACGCTCCGGAACCGGGCCAAGCTCAAGGGCCAGGACTGGGAGGAAGTCGCCAAGCACGTCTCCGCGCGCGCCGGCGCCTCCAAATCGGCCAAGACGCTCACGCAGTGTAAGAATAAGATCGAGTCCATGAAGAAGCGGTACCGATCGGAGTCCGCCGCGGCGGCTGACGCCTCCTCGTGGCCGCTCTATCCTCGCCTCGATCTCCTCCTCCGCGGGAATAACGGAGTCGCTGCCGATGCTCCTGCTGCTGAGTTTCCATGTACGCAAAATTCGAACGGCGGCGATCGGGATCGAGTGGGTAAGGTATGTATCAATCAAAGTCAAAATCGGTTGTGGAAATTAAATTGGATGGTTAATTGGAAGGATTGATGATGTAGGAGGAGGAAGGATTGGGAGAGGGCGGCAAGAATGAGGAATCGGCGAAGAAGGCGATTGATGAGAGAGACAGCAGCACAGCGGCAATTGGTGAGGGGAAATTGAAGAGGAAGCGGGAAAGGGAGGGGAGCTGGGAGATAGGGGAGAGTATACGGTGGGTGGCGGAGGTGGTGGTGCGGGCGGAGGAGTCGAGGATGGAGACGATGAGAGAGATAGAGAGGATGAGGGCGGAAGCAGAGGCCAAGAGAGGGGAACTGGAGCTTAAACGGACTGAGATCATTGCTAACACTCAGCTACAGATTGCTAAGCTTTTTGCTAGAGGATCAACATCCATCCAATAAACCGATTTCATCAATTAATATACTACTAATATGTCTTACTAGATTTTTATGGGATCAATTACTTCAAATCACAAGTCGTAATATGATTTTCACCTCTCCACCTATTAACATCATACTCTTAATTTGTACTACGTTGTTGAGCTGGATTGATCATATGCAAGTCTTAGTTTGATGACCTTGCAAACAACAAACTAATTATTTTTTTTCTCACGTGGAGGGGAAAGAAGAAATATTGTGGCACTCCATTTATTACAAAAAAAGACATGATTTAGAGGTTGCAAAAGCATCAAGAAAACAATTTGGTGTATCATGAATTTTGTTAGGGAGTACGATAAATAATTATGGCAACGGGAAGTTTTAAAATTTGATAGATCATTCTTATTCTCCCATTCAGAATATGTTATCTTTACTCAGAAATAGTTTTAAAATCATAAGTTTGAAAGTAAAATTGATGTGAATCAATTAATTGCAGTTTTATTTAATTGATATTCGTAGAAAAAGAAATCCAGGAGTTGGTGAAGGAGAGGAATGTGCCACTGATGATTGATTTCTATGCCACATGGTGTGGACTGTGGACCTTGTATCGTGATGGCACAAGAACTTGCAATAGTATATTTTTGTTAAGTAATGGTGCCCATAATGAATTATGTTAGTATTTGGAATGTTGATGGATTCCTTCAATAACACCTAGCCTCATTTGTTTGTAAGAAATTAAATTTACATACATGTGAAAAGTGGAGTGGATAGCTGTGGTAGATTAGTTTGGGCATAAGAGGGGATTTTGTTTGTTGTTGAAATGATTATTTTTAGATAGTGTTGCCATTAAAGGCTGAAAAACAGAGTTCCTTGAAAGGCTGAAATAATGGAAGAATTTAACACATTACCCTACTTTCTAGTTTGTTTGGTCGCGCCAAAATGGTTAGTTGTATTACTAGCACATTATTTTATGCCCTGTCTATCATAGGAATTATGCAGAACAAGTTCATAAATTATTTGTGTGTCATCATGGATTTGGTAGTAGAGAAATGATCATGACAGGTTTAAGTGGTTATATGTTCACTTTGGTTTCCCAATCTTATTGAAGCTCAGTATGCTCCTCCGAGCAAGACTTATCACCAGTCCTTCCATCAATGTGAATGGATGTCGAAATTTGGTTACGCATTAGTAGTTGTGTTCTGTAGCCGTTAAGAGCATCCACAACGGTGTCCTTACGGATGGAAGCCGTCCGTGCCGACGGCACGACGCTGCTCGATAATAAGAGCACGTCCGTGACGTGGCGGCACGCGATTGGTCAACGGCTTAGCCGTTGGATTTGCCTTTTATTTTTTAAAAAAATAAAAAATAATACCAAAAATTTAAAAAAAAAAATCGGATTCCCAAAAAATAGAGCCGTTTATTACCATTTTTTTGAATTTTATTTTAATCCCAAAAATAGACGAAATTCGGCAACGAGTAGTGGGTTTTAATTTTATGAATTTAATAATGTAATTTTTAATTTTTAGGATTTGAATTATGTAGTTTTAATTTTTTTTTAATTTGTAATAATATTCCAGGTATTTTTAATGCATTTTAATATTATGAAAATGTTTTTATTTAAATTGAATAATGGAATGGTGGGACCCTTGAGCTTGTCCTTGCAGAAGAGCATTGATGTGGGTGTTGTGCTGTTGCCTAAGAGCAGTGAGTATAAAATGAATAAAAGTGGGTCCCGGGCCACATCCGTGCTTTTGCCAAAGAGCACGGATGGGGATACTCTAATGCTATGTTTTGATCATATGCTCTTTCGTTATTCGTCCTAAAGGATATCTATGTTTTCGGTTTTTCCCAAGACCAAGTAACAAATACGATGGTGCTACAGGTTTGAGGTTTGGCACTTGGCAGCATTGTATTTCATCAGCCCTGATCCAAAGAAAGATGCTAAGAGCATCCACAGTGCCGGCTAGCCGATTCGCGGCGCTGGCCGATCGACTAGCCGAACCATTGCGATCGGCCAGCGGCGAATCGGCTAGAAAATCGGCGTGGGCTAGCCGATTCAGGGGCGCTGGCCGCCATTGTGGCGTGCCGATCGGCCAACGCCTATTTTCGTTTTTTTTTTTTTTTTTTTTTTTTTTTGAAAACCTATATATACGCGATTTTAGTTTCATTTTCATTTGCACCACTTGTTTTAACGAATATTCTCTCTCTCTAACTTTCTGTACAAGAACATCATAGAGCGATGGACAACAACAACGAGTCCACCTCGCTCGGTTGGCCAAAAGCGGGCGCAACGGGCAGCGAGGGGAGGATCCCCCCTATCGCCCCATGAGGTCATCGCAGCCCCCCACCTCCACGCGCGTACACTTTATTATCGCGTGCAAACACGGAGGAACGTATGTTCGTGGTCTTCCAAGAGTGGAAGACCGCAACCGACCCCACGGAGAAGAGGTTCCTCTACTCGATGCTCGAGAACATGCGGGTGGATTTGGATGCCTCGAGGGCACTGGTGGGGGGTTCAGACGCGGGCTCAGATACCCCGGGTGGCGGCGGCGAGGATGGCGACGGCGACGACGAGGAGTAGAGAGTGGCGGGGCTCGTGTGTGGAAGCCCTTTTTTTTAAAAAAAAATCATGTATTTTTTTTTAATCTATGTACCTTTTTTTTTTTAATGAAATGAATGAATTTTCCGTATATTTTATTCCGTAATTTAATCGTAAATTTTATTCCGTAAAATGTAGTTGTTTTTGAATTATTTTTATTGCGGCTGGCCTATGGCTGGCCTAAATCTGACGTGGCAGGTGGATTTTTAGTGCTTCTGATGTGGCAGGGAGAGAGAGTGGCTGGCCTATGGTTGGCCTATTACTATTGTGGATGCTCTAATAGGACAGAAGGTCTCGTCATGGACATCCAATAAAATTGGAACAATACGAAGAAAGGATGACATGCTTAAATTGAGAAATAATTAAAAAAAAAAAAAAGACTCGTACATCTTTATCTGTAAACCGTTGGGGCTCAAAGATTTTTTGTTTTGTAAAACTATTGTTTCAGTGGTAGTAGCTAGTAGTTGGTGTATGTGAGTTGTTATACATAGATGGCCTTTTCTTTTTTCCTCAAAGTGAGTATTTACAACTAAAATTAGCTTTGTATATAAGCTCTTTTTTCCCTTTTTTATAATTTTGAGAATTTCTGAATTTAGTAGTTATCAACTAATATCAATATATTTACAAACTATATTCTGACTTATAAAAAATTCTGAAAATGATAACATCTTCGATGAAGGAAATTAAGTTGAAGAGGAGTAATATCATTTTATCTCTAGCTATAACAGATCATCATCATAGAATAGAAGATCTTAGAGAGAAAAACTGAGATGGTATTTTGAGAGACCAAAACAAAATCAATTATTTCCTAACATAAAATTTATATCATCATCATATAAGAAATTGAAGAAAATCAAAGGCCGCCCACAAAGCAGCCCTAAAGAGGAGCTCCGCCCGCCTCCGTAGACGGCGGAGCTGCAGCGGTAGAGAGGCATTGCGACCCGCGGCCTCCTGATGAAAATCCCAGCGGCTGCTGCATATGATCATGTGACTTAAATTAGGTGCATTGGGGAGAAGGCGAGGGCCATGAGAAGGGCCATAATCCCCACCGGAAAAAGCATAAGTGGCATCGGCGGCGGAGGGAGTGGCGGCAAAATCGGTGGCAATAGTAGCAGCGACACCGCCAGCAGCCCCAGCAGCAGCCACCCGATAGAAGCAGAAGAAGAAGCCCTTTTCTCCACTCTCCACCTTGTTTCTTCCCTGCTCATCTCTCTTTCATACATTACTCTTTAATTATTTGTTATGTACTCCTAGCAATGCATTCATTATACTCATATGCATATTATATACTACTCCTACTAGTATTCAATTTAGTAGAATTATCTTGGACAGCCAAATCCTGTCGAAATATGATTTAGGTGGGAGGATCTGCCAGAATCAAGATTTCCCAAATCCCTAAAACTACACTAATTAATCATTTTATACTTCTTCTACTTCTACTTGCTCTTTTTCAATTGCCTTCTTACCATTTTTTGTTAGTTGTGCATCGACATACTTAGAAATGCTTTCAAATTAAGCTATATACACTACACCAGGGACTTGGAATTGAAATGACTATCTATTTTTTTTTTATTGTTGCTTACTAGTAGTAGTATGTTTTAATGTTCATAGTAGTATTATATAGTGTTAATAAAGATTTGGTCAAATGAACTCAACTCCTAAAATGAATAAATCAAGAGTAACCCCTATCAAGTTAACACATTAATTAACATTATAAGGTATCCCAGCTAATTATGAATATTACCTCTACAACCATAAGTCAATAGAGCTAGGGTATCAAATACAATGTATCCTTCCTAAAATAAAGAAGATAAGAATAATAGGGGAAATCATCAAATTACACCCATCACTCGTATTCTCTATACAATCATAAGCGTTGCAATCCAATGCCTATGTTTCTGCACTACATGGCCACATGATTAGCTAGTATCCATCAATCGGGCCATACCAAAAAAATTAAAATATACTACTATACTACTATTTGTTTAAACACACAATATACAAAAAAGACACTAATATGCATGTAACTAAACATAAATATGCCTATTAACATTACCAATTTCCCCAAAAATTACAATTTCTTAGTTGGCCTTACAATGTGTCGTGTTTTTAATGTGCCACGTGAACAATATATGTAATCCAAATTTGAATCCGATTAATTTTGCACAATTTCACCAAAGTAGTTATTCAGATAAGAATTCTTCTTATCGCGAGAACTATTTCAATTTTTAGAAATCCATTTTCAAATTTTGGAAAATGCAAATTTTGTTTTCTCTGATGGAATTATTTTCACTCGCAAATTATATTACCAACTATTACAATTTCAAAAGATTACTTTATGATTTTTCTGCTACTTGTATGCATGTTTCACGCAATGCAATGAATCAAGACACTGCAAACCCAATCCTTAAAGTTATACGACCATACTTTTTCATGATTCTGCACAGAATTCTTGGTCTTTGAAATGGAATCTTTGAATCCATATTTTAATATGTTTTGTTCTTCAATTTAATATTCAGTTTTTTTGTTTCTTAATAATAACATAATCTACCTTGGTTTTGTTAGCGGATCGTTGTGTGGTTCTCTAAGCAAGTAGTATATACTTAATTGTAACAAGTTGAAGCAACAACTATCAAAAACTAAAAAATATATACTGTATATAAATAAAAATAAAATAAATTGAAGCATACGGAACGTGCTAAAATGTAACGCAAACCAAATTACAAGGAATAAATTTATAGTACTGCTAGTTATCAACATAAAAACAAATTACATCTTCTATAAAATTTGTGGATTCGAGAGGCATGATTAAAAAATGTGCTTTAGATATTACTTTACTTGTAGATAGAAAAAATAAGTTATTGGATTACTAGGACCAACCATTTTCTATGCGGCACGAATGAAATTAATGGGTTTGTGTCAAGCTGTATTGGGTTTGTGTCTTTATTGGGTTAACCCAATAAGAATCTTACTGTTATTTTAATTACTTTCATATCTATTTTTTAAAAGATTATGTTTTAGTTTTATTCTCTAGGTTATTATAATTCAAGTTTAAATCATGTGAATCGGATTTTTATAGTGTAAATCAAGTTTAATTGTGTAATTTTAGGTTTAAACGTATACTTTTAGGTTTTTATCATGTAATATTAGGTTTGGGTCGTTATCATATCGTGTCAGCTCATATTATATCGTATTCTAGTTGACGGTTTTCTTAACACGTCAAGATCAAGTTAGGCCTTATTGAGGTGGGTTGACTTGATCATGAACCAACTAACATGATCTGCTATCCCTAATGGAGCAAAAGAGATCAAAAATAGAAAAATAGAAGTATTATTTTGAGACAGATTGAGTATTTTGTCTTTGGGTTACTTGTGAAAAGCATAGAGGGTGGGGCCGTGTGACATCCCTAACCCGAAACATGCATCATTTTGCATAATGACATATTTTTATTTATCTTTACATATTTATATTATTAGTTGTATAATAATTTTTGATTGGAACATGACCAAAGTATTAGTATTTTATTTTATATTTCTATATATTATACTGTCATTAACATGACATAACATTTATATCCGATAGAAACAAATATTTGTTTGATAAATTTAATATAGTTAAACTAAGTACATGTAAAATATATATGTGTATTTTAATTTAAAAAGGTAATGAATATTCATACATATGTTGCAATATGTCCGGGACTTTTGTCAAATATTTTAATAGGATACGCATTTATACCTATGTGCAGTTTATTTTATTTATAAAATATATATATTAACTAAGTTATGTAATAGGACACTTTTTCAAGTTGATATATATGAATTAGAATTAGGACACGTGTAAAGAAAAAGATAGGAGATGGCACGTCTCATGCAGTTGACGTGTGTAGTGAGGTAAGGATGAATAAGTTATATTATGGATGGTAATATTAAAAGAGAAAAATGATAATAAATATAAGAGGAATATTAGACACGAAGAGGGAGAAAAAAAAATGGTGAAGGGAGCGAAAGAAACGAGTTTGGCAAAGAAAAGAAGATGAAGATGGTTTGACGAGATTGGAAATCATTAGACGAGATCAAAGGTTCAGTTAATTAGTCTATCATAATCAGGTGTGTATAAATCACACTTTTAATTTTACATGTTTTATGTGCTTCTTTGGTAGGTGTTAAATATAATGAATAATTTGATTATATGATGTGAGCTAAAATGGTTATGTGTTATTTGATATAGATGGTGGAATATGGTATGGATATGTGATTGGTGCAATGGATATGTTTTATATATTGTAAATGAATTATACGATAGAAATATATAATTGATGCAATTGATATGTTTTTGCACATGGTTTTGGAATTATTTGAAACATTGGATTAAAGAGGATCTGTGACAGTCATGCCCTAGGTCTGATATCAATGGCAATGGACCTACGGGTCATATACAATGGCAATGGACCTTCGGGTCATATATATGTATACAATGGCAATGAGACCTACGGGTCATATATACAATGGCAATGGACCTTCGGGTCATATATATATGTACAATGGCAATGAGACCTTCGGGTCAGATACAATGGAATCCCGGGCAGATGTCAGGCTTGATTTGTCACAGAATAATAAACTGAACAGAGTGGCACGTGCATATGTATATGGATTTAATTTTTAATTTTGTTGATTATTGTTATATATATTGGTTAAAGAATATAATTGATTGTTTGGGCTGTGGAATTAAAGGTAAGATTTATATACACTGAGTTGTGGCTTATATAAACCACTAATATTTTTCAGGAATAAGATATCAATGATGCGTGGGTTGATGTGAGTTACAGTTATTATAAGGGTCGGCGGCTGACACGTTTTGGCAACCTTCTCATCCTCATCGTTTTTGCATGTAGATAAATGTACAATATATAGAGTGGTGAGAGGGTCCCACTACTGTTTAGAATGTTTTGAAACATGTACTTGTTAAATATTGGTTTTTGAAATTATATAAAATGTGTATTTCATTTACTTGGCGCGTGGATTTATTTATTTAAAATTTCTGAATTTATTTATAGTAAGTGCATACGTCATAAGGGTTGAGGTGTGACAGGCCATGCCACAACGAGCCCCACTAGTCCATTACCAACCAACCAAACAAATATACTTAGCCCAAATGGCCATGGACTCGTCACTCTATAGTCACGTAGAATGATCTAATAGCATCAGACACCTTCAGTTGAGACTGTCGAACTCGAACATGATTTCATATTAATTATGTTACTATGTCAGCTAAAGCTTCAATTTGCTGCTCATTATCATCTGTTGAGATTCCATCTGCAAAAACAGAGCACAACTCAAAAGGTTATTATCTTTGATGTTACATGTAAAATTAAACTCGTTTAGTAATGTTTATCCTCAAGATACAACTACATCTTATGATTGAACTTTGAAGAATAACAATGAATAGGAATATTAATAAGACTATAATCAATACTTTAACAACTGAATTAGGTCACACACTTAATATCTATGTGTAATGTGTACAAGCAAAATTGTTTATCTCGGACTCAATTATCTACAGCTTTATGATTATCATCGATCAATGATAGCACACAAGTGCAAGTCTACGTTTTTCTAGAAAAACATTTGTTTGTTGTTTAGTTAGTCTTTATGTGAGAACACAGTCACAGACAATGAAAGATGTGACTACTATTCTTTGGTAGATTGTTGACTCTTTAGCATATGAACTTTCAATGCTTACCTAACTAACGTGCTGCATCCTACTACAAACTAAAAACTCCAATGCAACAAAAGATAGCAATCAATAATAAAATTAAAATTCTCAATAATAATATGACCGTTGTAATCTTTGCGGGTCTACATTTATTTACAGCACATTTTATCACTGTTTGAATTTTAGCAGAGAAGTTTCCATTTGATTTTGAATAACCAAACCTAGCTACTTTGAATTCAAATTCAACTGCAAGATATACATAGTTGAATCTGACATCTTCCAGATAGTTTATTCTGTTTTTATAAAGTAAATGAGATCAATTCGACCTGAAGACTCATGGGTCCAATCTATTACTTGGATATACTAATTATTTATTGCAGCTCTTCTTTTCTATTTCTAGACACAACATGATTGATCAATATGCGATGCCTTATTTGGAAACAAATATTTAAACTTTGTATTAAAAAATTCAGAAGTTGTCAACGTATTTGATTTATTTTATAAAAGGGCCAGAAAATTATGAGCTAGACAGAGACCTGGAGTTAGAGCGTCACATATATGAAATGAAAATGGTACTATGTGTCAATAAAAAATGATGAGACATGAGTAAATAAAAATAGGAGATATTTTATGATTAAATTAGTCCACGAAATTTAAGTCTTCCTCTTTTGTCTTAATTCTCCAGTTTTTTTTCTCTTTAATTTATGATCAATCAAATCCAATATCTCATTTATCGATTGACTTAATAGTACTTATAAAATATTTTTATTGCAGTTAATAACTACACGTGAGAGTGGGAAGATGGAACTCACTGTGAAGAGGCTGCGATAGATGATATGGAATTGAGTAATGTTAATTAGCAAATTAGTGAGTTAATTTTAGTCGTTTTTAGAAAGTGAGCATGTATATTGTATATTGTGGGCAAATCAACTACTAGTACAATTTCAAATTGAATAGTCCATGTTTTGAGAACTAACTATTCTATTTGTATGGTCGGATTTAATTTGTAAAGCACCAGATAATTCAAACTTTTTTCAAAAATTGCCAAAAAAAATTAAGCTAAACAAACTATACTCAATACAAAGCTCACGATTCTCATATATTTACTCAAAGGCGAAAGAGCACGTATGTATGCCCAATCCGTTGTTACGAACGATACTAAGCTAAATAATACTAGTATGAATTCTTTTTTTCCGTTGGTAGAACACATACTATTATCTACAAACATACAAAATTGAAAAAAAAAAAAAAAAGTTTCACATGATCAAGTAGTCGTGATGATGATAGTCGTCGAAAATCCCGGCGGCGAACACATTGCCGAGAGAATCCGAGGTGGCGGGGGTGGTGGTGGTGTCGTCGGAGCTAGAAATAGGCCGGTCGGGGAGCAGCGTGCCGTCCTCGTCGCGGTAGTCGGCAAGGGCGGCGCCATCCGAGTCCATGTAAGGCGCGATGTCAGAGTTCTTGCCGGTGAGCTCCTGCACCAGCGCCCGGAACCTGGCTTGGCTGGTCCTCACCTTCATGGGGCTCGAGATGTACACTACTTTCAGCGATTCGTCGCGCTTCTTCGACGTCTTCTTCCTCGGCGGCGGCGGCAGTTTATGATCCATTATGTTATGTTTTAATGTATGTATGTTTGATTTGAGAGCAATTGGGAGATGTCATTTTTATAAAGGTGTGGGGTTGTGGATTAATTGGGAAGGTTGTTTCTTAGAAGGAGAAATATAGGATGAGGTGAAAACAGAAATATGAAGGTTGGAGGAAATTATGTTTGCCTTTTACGTATAAAAAAATGACTCATCCGCAGCCTTAAGTGACTGCCGTTTTCTTCCTTTCTTCTTCAATCTTCATAATACTTCTATGTGGCTACAAAAAAATTACAGATATGAGGATTGAAATTCCTACTTTAATCATTTTCGCTTATAGTACAATGAATTGAAGGAGTACTAAGCTATAATATTTGGGCATATGAGTCATATTATCCACAAATCCACTTTTAAAGATCGAAATAGAGATCAAATTAGGGTCATCCATTTTCTTAAGCTTGTGGTTAGGATTAATTTATAATTAATTTAATATTTTACTCAATAAAACTTTTTTATTTTTATTTTTATTTCTTTTATTTTATTTTTTATTAATTTTTTTAATTTTTTTTTCTTCAATAAAAATTTGTTGGAGTAAATAATGAACTAAATGAAGTATGTAATGAAGTAATTTTGACATGTTATTGAAATACATTAATGATACAACAAATTTTAGTGTTAAACGTAAGCGGCAGTAACGAACTATTTTCAATAAATAATGAATCAAATGAATGTTAGTAATGAAGTAAATATGACATTTTATTGAAATACAATGTTAACTTAACATCAAACAGTAGTAATTAGAGGTGCCCTAATTATCTTTCAGTTGAAGTAAATTCTGTATGTAATGAATGCGAAAATTTACTACATAACATACGTTCATTTATTTAATTATGTAGTGAATATAGTTCATTATTTACTCCCGCAAGTTTTTATTGAATAAAAAAAATTAAAAATTAAAAAATTTTAAAAAAAATTAAAAATTAAATTTTTTTTTAAAAAAATTAAAAATTAAATTTTTTTTAAAAAAAATTAAAAATTTAAAAAAAATTAATTTTAATTTTTTTTAAAAAAAATTCTAAAAAAAATTAAAAAATAACGAAAAAAAAAAGTATACATATATATATAGGGATGTACTAGTATAACAACTAATTTTAACGTTACAACGTACATCCAACCACGTGCTGCCATGTGACACGAAAAATGCAATATTGTATACAGAAAAATGCAATACACATTTGTAGAAGCTATAAATGAATTTCGGCGGATTGCATTTTTGTTATATGCAGATTGCATTTTTTATCATTGAGTTATATATATATATATATATATATATATAGGGTTTTAATCTACCAAAAGAAGCCCCTAAGTATAGAAATACAGACCATATATGGTCCGTTAGATCTGGAGATGAATGGCTACGATCTGGATTGGTCAACCATTTCTTTGGGTCATAATAGGAGCGTTCTGTGTCATGAAAGGGTAAAATAGGAATTGCAAATATAATGAACCGCCCTTCCGTTTTTTAAGAGTTGATTTATTGGGATAATTACTCCATATGCTATTAAGTTGATTTTTCAGTTCTCGCACCATTCAATTCATTCTCTCTCACCAAAAATTCATCACAAATTCCAGAAACCGTACAATTTCGACTAAATAGAATCCAAATCGACTGGGAATCAAATTCACCAAAACCCTACAAAACTCTAGGCACATTATCGGCGAAGAGGGTCTCGTCTGGGCATCAAAATCGACTTCAAAATGCAACTTGTCAAGCACGATTGTGGAGCGTCTTCTCCAACCATGGTGGACACAAGATCTTCTCGGACCGCGCCTCATGACGGAAAAGGTTTGTAAGTTTTTTTTTACAGTCTGTCCGAAACCCAAATCTGACCCAAAATTCAAATCCTTTGTTCGGTTGTAACCTAGTCTATCAACGAAATACTGTGAAGACGAAGGCACCGCCAAAACCTAAGGACTAGAAAAGTATGTCGAATACATTTTTTGGGTTATTATTTGATGGAATGAAGTTTTTTAATTCTTTTTGTACACTTTGATTTTTGTTCGTGGGTTTTTTATTAATCTGATTTTTAAAAGTTCGTCACTAAACACTTGGATTTGGTATCCAGGTTAAACATATATGTATGTATATTATGTACCTCTGTTTTCTGAAGAATGAATGAAGGCAGATGTGATTTACTATTATAATAGGACAAATATGAGATATATTTGATGGAAAAAGGTTATACTATAATGCTTTGTTTGTGTAAATGTTAAATACTAAATTATTGATTCTTCATATACAGCACCACAAAAAAAACCTCTGCAGCTTTTGAAAAATGGATAGGAAATGAAAAAGATGTTACGAATTCTGGAAAAGGTGATTAAACACAAATCATAACTTAATATCTCAACTACACAATTGTTGTTTATTAACGAGTAGGCCGCACTATTAACCTCGTTTTTTTTGCAGCGAATTTGGAGGCAAATACCAAAGGGATGGAACCAGCAGCAAGCGTAAACATTGCTGACAAAGGTTGTAAATATGAATTTATTTGTTTGACACTTTGGAATATAATTTTGAACACATAGATTAGTGAGAACATGTCATAGTATGTTGAGCCTTTGGTCTTTTTAACAAGGTTAAAGTTATAAGTATTCACCTTATGTACCAATGTTTTTTGAGAATCGCATTTGTTGCTGTTTCAGATATGAGTTGGAGAATGATAGGTAATATTGAGGACAACGGTGTTTATTTGCTAAGACACCTTGAAGTCTACGTGGGTGAAAGAGAGGGTCAATAGAATTGTGGACTATCGACCAAAAACTATGCGAAGGAGAGCTAAATACAATCGTGTGTTGATGGAGGACATAAATAATCATTGCGCATTATTGAATAAAGATGCGCATCCAAACACTATGCGAAGGAGAGCAAGAAAACAAAGATCAACGTAGAAAAGATGATAGCAAACTACGGATCTTAATCACTAGTTATGTCATACCTAAAACTAATGAAAAATGTTGTCCATTTCTGTATTGATTACCACTATTTTCATTAAACGATGTTTAGATCTTGTAATTCTCATTTTATGGACCATGTTTTATATATGTCAGCTTGCTGATATTTTTTGGAGTCTCTATGTACCCCAGAATTAGTCGTTGAGTAAAACTGCACTCTGAAACACCTTGTAATACTTCCTTCTTGTTTCATGCGTACGAAATACAGTGTGATAATAAATACTCAATACATTGGGTCATAATAAATTAATATATGAGTCATAGCATTGTATGGTCAACTAGTGTCATAATAAACCAACATTTGAGTCATGACATAACATTAATGAGTACTAGAATGTATTCGACCATTCTGATCGAAATGTTCATTTCAAACAAAGTGAAGCGAAATACTCAATTCTTGTAATGTCATTATCATATCAAAATAAACACAAAAGTATTACAAACGCAGAATAAACAAACAACAACCCAAAACATTGTCAGCCCTTTTGGGTCATAATAAACGAATATTTGAGTCATGGAAACTAAGGGGTCAATTGGGTAATAATAATCCACTATTCGAGTCATGACACAAAACTATTGAATACCAGAATGCCTCATACAATACACGAACTGAGTAATTTCAAAAAACCTGACAATGAACTGAAGTTACTTAAAAAAAAAAGAATACAAGGTATCAAACTTCAGAATCTCTTCTAGACTACCGTTTTTCTTTCTCTTTGAATTTGTCGCAATTCCTTGACTCGTGGTGACCCCACTCCTGACATTTCTTGCATTGACAAAAACATGTCATAGTTGCCCCATAACAAGGTAATACTTACATTAGTACTAATACTGATAAAGACTCAATAATAAAAATAATAGATAATAACGTTATATCATACTAAGAGCGGATTGAGGTCATACGGAATAATGTCATAATAAAAAGATAAATAAGTTATGGTTGTAACATTAATAAAACAAAAGGATAGATAATTCATGGTTGTAATATTACTAAAGTTACAGTCACAAAATTAAAATCAAAACCTGTATTCTCAAGAATGTCATCGGAGGATAATTGATTATCTACAGGCGAAGTAGATGGCGTTTCGGATCCAATTTCGAAAAATATTGGATCTGGCAACAAGAGTTACAAATGTAACAGATTGATGCAACGACGAAATGTTAAACGAAAATAGGTAGTTTTCGAAATTGTGGAATGCAAACTCAAAGGCTGTGAAGACGAAGATAAATTGAAGATCGTATGAATCTTCATGGAAGATATGAAGGAGAGAAATTATGGATTGTTAACTCACATAACTCACGCTGATGATTAGTTAGTGGAGAGAGGAATATGCAACATTATAGGAATTTCCATAACCAACGACATCATGGATTGACAAAAGTAACCTTTTATGAATATTAGTGATTAAATTAATAATATCTGACAAATTAATCCAGCCATTAGATAATCATATCTTAAGATGAGATTAGCTAATCCTATGGACAAGAAACGGTCTGTATTTCTTTATTTAAGGCCATACTTGTTTTGATCAAAATCATATATATATATATATATATATATATATATATATATATATATATATATATATATAGGGGTGCATTATAATGATAACCTCAATTTGTGTGATAACCCTATAACTAAATCTCCACCACACATTTTTAAAATATGTGGTCTAGATTTAATCTAACAAAACTATCATTTTATCAAATAAAACTATCATTTTCGGATATATTAAGGGCAAAATTGTCATTTCGTTTTAAAATTTGGTGGGAAAGAAGGAAACTTGACTCAAACGTTCCATTCGATTTCTCACACACTCAAACCCTGCATCAATTTCTCTCACAATCAAACCCTCTGAATCGCGTTTCAAAGCCTTCGAATCGAAGGAAAAATCATCCGATTCTGGAAAATGTCGAAGGAAAACGATCAAGCATCATCGAAGAAAGGTTGGATGAAGTTTATTACTTATTTCACTTTTAATTTTGCTCGATTTATCATTTTGCTGGAGATTTTCTCGATTTTTTTAGATTCTGTAGTTTTTTAGTGTAGATATTTCTTATATTTATACAATATCATTCATGCATAACAATATTGAGAACAATCTATATATTTAGATTTACATTTTGCTGTGTGTGCTGCTGGTGTGTGTTTTTCTGTGTTTGTGTGTGTGTTTTGCTTTGTGTGTGTGTGTTGCTATGTGTTTGGATGATCTGTTTAAATGTAGAAATTGTTCTTTTGCTTGATAAAATGATACTTTGGGTGCATAAAATGATAGTTTCTGAAAATGATAAAATGATACTTTGTGAATAGTGTTTTGTTCTACTTAAGTGACAAGTTATGCCCTCTCTGCTTTTTTGAACTCATTGAAATTTAGAAAATGATAGTTTCAGAAGATAAAATGATAATTGCCCTTGATAAAATGATAGTTTCAGAAGATAAAATGATAGTTTCATGGGATAAAATGATAGTTTCAGATTATAAAATGATAGTTGATAAAATGATAATTGCCCTTGATAAAATGATAGTTTGAGAAGATAAAATGATAGTTTCATGGGATAAAATGATAGTTTCAGATTATAAAATGATAGTTTCATGGGATAATATGATACTTTATGTTTGTGTGTATGTGTGTCCTGAGGCTACTGCTGTTGTGTTTGTGTGTGTTGTTGTGTGTGTCTCTGTGTTTTTGTGTGTGTGTGTTGCTATGTGTTTGGATGATCTGTTTAAATGTAGAAATTGTGCTTTTGCTTGATAAAATGATACTTTGGGTGCATAAAATGATAGTTTCTGAAAATGATAAAATGATAATTTGTGAATACTTTGACTTTATATAATTACATAAACTGTTTAACACACTGAAATCTTTTGTTTATTAGGTAAGAACATTCGTGATGTTGAATTCTTCTTTCTAGATTTTTCTGCTTCCTGAATATTTTGGTGCTTATTGCTTCCGCAGCCTTCGAAGAGTCCTGCGGCTCAAACGAGAAAGAAGTCCGCCACAAAGCGGAAGAAAACAGAAGCTGTTGTCGCTGACAGTGAACAAGAGTTTGTATACTAGAAATCACGTTTCGAGTGATTGAATACTGTAAAACTCTTATTTTATTTTCCAATGAATAAAACAGATTATTTTTGTCATAATGTTGTTATGTTTTACATTTAATGGATGTTAATGCATGTTTAAATGTATAAGTTAACTTAACAAAGTCTAAGTCTTTGTTTTAGTAGACCGGTTGTGGGCGTCGTCCACTTTAAGGTAATACGGTCAGTTCTAAACAAAGAAAAATATGAATTTCACAACCTAGATGGAATTAGACTACCCATCGAGAAAGGTTGCAATGTCAGTCCGTATATTTCTAAGCCTTACTGAAATAAGATGACATTGGTGTGGTATAGCACTGAACGGATCTAACAGCAAGACTTGCCTTGGGCTATCTACTGAAAGGCGAGGTCTTGATAAATATTTATTTCTTAATCAATGTAGGTTAGCATTGAGCATACGGTATTGATTATGCATTGCTTTGACTTATCAAATGGTGCGGGTTTTTCGTAACCCAATTATCCTGATATATTGGGCAGTGGTGATCGATATCTAGCGGTGCTAGGATTGCTATTATATTGAATCGTGCACGAGGTGAGTCTCGTTTGATAATGTCCTCAAGAGGAGCGCGAAACTAAGTTTTATTATTCGGAACCTAGCTAGTTGGAGTATGATTACTCTATGAATAATAAATGAGTGTTTCATGCTAAGTCCACTCTTGGAATTAATAAGAAGTTAATTAATTAAGTCAATAGCAGACATTAATTAATTAATGGACATATTAATCTTAAGCACGGGAAATGAAAGATAAACGGAAACCCGGATTACTTATAATTTCGGATTTGGATGGGGAGAGTTCAATATTACTTCTGTAGTGGCTGCTCGTAATATTCCAATTATAACTTATATTAAATTGTGGGTTCAATTTAATTAGTAAAAAGTAAATTGGATGAGCCCATATCCAAAGCCTTCCATAGATCCCTGTCTGGGCCCAAAAGGAACTTAATATAAATAGGAGAATAAAGGAGACAGAAAATACACAATATCTCATATTGCAATTTTCGAAAATTTCGATCTCTCCCAGCTGTAGGAGATTTCGAATTTGAGTCCTATTCCAAAAAGGATTTCTTCTGTCTTCTTTATTTAAGTCCTAGTATTCTAGTAAGATCAGCCCACACTGATATTAGAGTACAGT
>NC_062970.1:18160736-18218288 GCF_023119035.1 Salvia hispanica
AGTTTGAGCGGATAAAATGATACTTTTGCATGATAAAATGATAAAATGATAGTTTCGGGGAATAAAATGATAGGTTCTGTGAATAAAATGAGTATATTCTGAGTATCATTTTATCAGCCAAAAGTATCATTTTATTAGTAAGAAGTATCATTTTATCTACTGCAAGTATCATTTTGTCATTATATAATTCAGAAGTACCATTTTATAACATAAAAATGAATTATATTTTCATGCATATAGAAAAGTATCATTTTATCAGCTATAACTATCATTTTATCAGCCAAAAGTATCATTTTATTAGTAAGAAATATCATTTTATCTACTGCAAGTATCATTTTGTCATTATATAATTCAGAAGTATCATTTTATCAGCTATGACTATCATTTTATCAGCAAAAAGTATCATTTTATCAACTGAAATATAATTTAATCAGCAAAAAGTATCATTTTATGTCTATTAGCAACAAAAGTAATATACCTGTTAGTGTTGTATGTTGAGTCAAATGAAATTACATCTCCAAACATATGATAATTTCGTCTTGAAATAGCATCAGCCCAGAAGAGTCTAGTTAACTTTCCATGAGATCCTATCTCAATTTCATAATAGAAGGCATCAGATGATTCCTTTTGAGAACGCATATAATCAAAAATCATTTGAGCATCTGAACCATCAATATTGGACATAATATCACGATAACCATTTCTAATATCAATAATATCACATCCAACATTTTCAGGTCCACCCATTATCTCCTTCAAAAGTTTGAATGTGAGAGTGGGACCAATATTACACCTGCCACAATCCTCCATAAACCTCCGATGGATAGGATCCAGATTGCGATTGGCCATCATAAAATGCCTATGCTCATCCGCAACCATTAAGTGATTATGATACTCAACAAACTGATAAACCTCATATCCTCTGCTCTTGCCATCTGAATAATATCTCAAATTGAGCTTAGCAAGACATTCACACCTAAATGACCGACACCTACGCTTTTTAAAAGACACTTCAGTTGATTGGGATGCATGACCAGGTATAAAATTCTTAGAGCCTTGTCTGCTGCAAGCCAAATACTGCCACTTAGTAATACCTTGAACTGATTTGTTACCCATTTTACGAATGCCAAAACCAACTGAACGAGCATAATGTTCATAGAAACCAACTGCTTCTACTAATGTATTGAATTTCATACCAATCATTGGCTTCAAAGCATCATCACAAACAGGAATGTACATACCTACAAATCAGTAAAAGTATCATTTTATCATAGTATCATTTTATCATAATATCATTTTATGCACTAAAAGTATCATTTTATGCAGTAAAAATATCATGTTATGCAATAAACCTATCATCACAAACAGGAATGTAAATACCTACAAATCAGTAATAGCATCATTTTATCATAGTATCATTTTATCATAGTATCATTTTATCCGACAAAACTATCATGTTATGCAGTAAACCTAACATTTATAAGCCAAAAGTATCATTTTAACACATAATCGACAATACATAATATAATCAAATAAGAATTTCAGTACATCAGAAACATAAACCAATCAACAACTAATATTAATCTAAAATCAAATTCAATACATGAATATGAACACAATCAATAAGCTAAGTAATAGATAATGATTGTTACCTTCGTTATTTGCTACAGATTCCATCGAAGCAAATTTTCACAGCAATTGAAGAGGTAATCAATGAAAATAAGAACGCAAAATTGAAAACATCTTCCCGATCACAATTATGGAAACAAAATCTGGAGAATACGGAATAATGAAACAAATCGAAGAAAATCTGGAGATGTTGAAATAAAATAGGCGAGAAATATGGAAGATGAAGATGAGAGAATCGATCTTAATTGTGAAGATGAAGATGAAGGAGAGAATTGAGTTCAAAAAGAATGAAAGCGTGATTCGCGCGTTTGGAGTAGAATTCAGAAATTAAATGAGGAAATTACATTTTTACCCCTCTGCGCCTTTTTTATAAGTAAATCTAAGTTTGAATCTCAACCACAAGATTATCAAATATGTGTGGTCCAGATTTGGTTATAGAGTTATTATGTGATTTGGGGGTTATGATATGATCACATGTGATCATATCATAACCAATATTTATGGTGATAACCTAATAACCCATATGGTGATAACCTAATAACCCTCATTTTATGGACGAAAAATATCATTTTATGGAACAGAATATCATTTTATGGAATAAAAGTATCATTTTATGCATGCTGAAAAAATATCATTTTATCGTGTATAAATATCATTTTTAGTAAAAATGATACTTTTGACCCATAAAATGATAGGGTTATTAGGTTATCACATAAATATGAGTTATGATATGATCGCACCCATATTATATATATATATATATATATATATCCTCTATCAACAAGTCTAATAGTAATTGATAATTGTGTTCAATCAACCCCAATAGTCTCATAAAACCACATATAAACATTCAGAGTTTCGTGGAACTGATCAAGACTATTTTTTGGATTTTTTTTATAATTTGAGCTATTTTTATCATTTTTCTGAAAGCTTTTACCAATATTTTATCACTTCAAACCTCCAGCAATAAACTACAACAACTAGTCCTATTTTTTTTCTTCATTAATGTATGATTAATGTTCAAGGCTTCAACCAAAACAACCATTCGTGAGTAATTATGTAATGAGTGGGTCATTGATTCATCAATTATTGGGAAATTAATAGAATCCTAGAACATGGTTTAACTTTGGCCATTTTAATGATATATCAAATTTTATAATGTACTAAAAAATTCGATTAAATAATATATACCCAGATTAGAAAGATTTATGAGAACTACATTGAAATCTCGAGTTAAATTATGTTGTTATTCCAGTATTTAAAATTAATGTTTTTAATGAACGAATTGTTGGAATTTGGTTGAACAACTACTTATGAAAATAGTAATCATAGTTAACTCAATTATTTTTATTTTAAATAAAAACTTAGGTCATGTTTGGTTGCCGGGAAAGTAAAATTGACAAGGAAAATGATTCTTAGGAAAATGAATCCTTAGAATATGATTCCTAACAACTTTACTTTCCTGTGTTTGGAAAATATCAAGGTTTTAAATTTTATATTTAATTAAATAATAACACTAATTTTGATACTCTCTATGTTTCAGCCTAAGTGAGACGTTTGATTTTTTGACCTGTTTTAAAAAAAATGATAGTAAAGTGAAGATAAAATTAAGTAAGATAGAGAATAATATAAAAGAGAGTCGCTACACTTTAACTATTTATAATCATTTTTCCAAAACAGGTGCATAAATTAAACGTCTCACATCCAGGGACTAGGGATGTCAGTCTAGTCCGGAAAAAATCAAAACTTGATTAGCCCACACCCAATTAACCCGCAACCTATTATGGCCACACCCGAAAATCCGATGGGCTAGCCCGAAAACCCGATAAAATTTCTATTATTCAATATTTTTACTCCTATTCGACACTTTATTGATTAATTTTATAATATAGATATCTAATAAAAATAACTTTCAATTTTATATTAAATATACAAATTATATATTGAATTTTCATTAATATAAAAATTGATAAATAAATTAAAAACTTCAAATTCAATAAAAAAAATATTTAAATTTCTAAAACATGCATTAAAATTTCACAAAATATCTCAATTATTAGTATTTGGTCATGTTTATGATTGTGCTTAAGCTTATATCTCAAATTTATCATAATTAAATATTTTATATTTTATAAATATAATTATTTTCATCATTATTTATTGGATTGTTCGTATGTTAATCTTATCGGTATCAACCCGATTAACCCGATGGGCTAGCCCGAAACCCGAGCATTTAGGGTTAGGGTTGAACTTTTATAACCAAAGAAATCACAACCTGATTAGCCCGGACCGATTGACCCGAAACCCAAGTAGGCTGGCCCGAAACCCGATGGGTCGACCGGATTGACATCCCTAGCTGGGACGGAGGGAGTATTATATATTAACATTCCTTTAATAAATATTAGGTTAAAAAAGTTATAATAATATATTATTTTATTTATTATTATAATGTTAATTAAAATAATTTAATTAAGATTTTCTTAATTTATTATTTTATATTATTATAATCATAAATAAACATATACTTATAATTTTAAATATTTATTGATATTATAATTGAATAAAGACTGTTGATTAATTAATTAATTAAATGATAATAATATTTTATTAATAATAATATTAAGATACATAATTTAAATAATTATTTTATAACTATTAGTAATTATAAATATAATAATAATAATAATATTGTTATTCTTATAATTATAGTGTAATTATAGTTATTTATTATAATTAAATTAAGTAGAGTATGATTCATAATTTTAAATTATTTAAAAAGTTTATTTAATAATAATAATAGTAATAATAATGTTTGTAAAAGATTATACTTAACTCAATTAAATACTTAAATATGTAAGAATCCAAAAATTGAAAAAAAGAATACCTAAGAAAAGCTAAAATTTAGAATCCTGGAAAATTGTACTATTTTCCTTGTAAGATTTTGATTACTTTCCCAATTTTATTAACACTCAAAACAAATATATAAATTTAAAAATTTAGAAATAAGATTACTTTCTTAAACAAAATTCTGACGATCAAAGGTAGCCTTGGTGGTTAAGCTCGTCTTACTAAAATCTTGGTGGTTTATTTATTCACTTTGATACCTTTTAATAGTATTAGTCTATTGAAAGTTTATGAAAAATGAATTTCCACTCTACACCGTTAGATATCACTTTAACAAAATGAATTTCCACTCTACACCGTTAGATATCACTAGTTAAAGTAATGTTAAATGAATTACATTATAAATTTTAATTATATTAAATAAATTTAAAGGTTAATAATGTCAATTCTTATTATATGACAATTAAAATCAACCATATTCTCTTTCTTCAAAATTATCTTAAAATTTTAAATATATGTAATTATGTCAATTTAAATAATTTTTAGTAAAAAAAATATATCAAATTAAAGGTAATTTTATAAGGATAATAAGAAGATCTCTATAGCATATGTTCCAACGATGTTCGAACGATGAATTTTATAATTTTTCTTTCAATTTTTGTATATATAGATAAACAGATTTTATATTAATAAATACATAAAATATTTCAGTATAATGCATGTATAATATCAATAAAAACTGTGTTGAAGTTTTCGTGTACGTGTGTTGAAATATATATATTGTGTTGATGTTTTTAATACATTATGTTGATATTAGAAAAATCACAAAAATTATTATATTATGACAGAATTTATTAATATTTTATTTATTATTTATTGAAATTTATGAGATTTAATCTCGTCCACCCATGTTAACATTTAATGGTATAGAATTGGTCCTAATTATGTATTGGAATACTATATTCATTTTAACATTACTTATATATATAATGATGTGATTCATTGCTGACCATTTGCTAATTGCTTCGAGTACTTATTCTAGTCATTAGATCTAAATGCATTTTCGAACATAATTATGGATACATAGTTTGTTTGTTTTTTGGATCGTGGGATATAGTTACAAAAACACTACACTTATTTGTCTAATCAAATTTGTACTACTGAAATACAAAAATAGTTACTGAACTAATGGTTCATTCCATCCTAGTCTTACAAAAATAGTTACTGAACTAATGGTTCATTCCATCCTAGTCTTTGGATTTTAAAAATTTTTCTAGTAATTCCTGAACTAGGAGTTTATTTCATCGGCAGTCATTTTGCACTATTTTCGCCCGAAAATGCCCCCAGAAGTGAGATGGACATTTTTGTCCATTCACAATTTCACATTTTCAATCCGATATTATTTCAATGATGTACTAAATCTGATATTATTTCAAAATTATCTTCTTTTTCTATTTGTCATCGTTCAGTTTGTTTCTTTATTTCAGTATTAGATTTAATTTTATAAAATTTACATTTTTAAAAATATATTTTTAATTAAAATTATTAATTTTATGTATTTTATTATAAAAAAGATTTGTGTGAGTTAGCTGCATAGTTTTATTTCAATATATATGGTTGTGAATTCTTCGCGCGCCAACAGTTGTTGTATCCCCTTCTTCCAGTTGTTGAATCGAGAAAGAATGTATAAATTAATAATTTTAATTAAAAATAAATTATTGATATTTAAAAATCTAAATTTTAAATTTAATTTTATAAAATTACATCTGTATTTTAAAAAAACAAAGTGCATGATGACAAATAGAAAAAGAAGATGATAATTTTGAAATAATATCAAATTTAGTACACGTTTGAAATAATATTAGATTGAAAAGGTGAAATTGTGAATGAACAAAAATGCTCATCTCACTTTTGGGGGTATTTTCAGGCGAAAATAATACAAATGGATTGTCCATAAAATAAACTCTTAGTTCAATGACTACTATGGATATTTTTAAAGTCCAGGGACTACTGATCTAATGAATCCTTATTCCAGGAAATGTATTTGTACTTCACTCGATTTTTATAAAACAGATATACTCCCTATAGTTTGCGTAAAAAACATAATTAAAAGGGAATGTTGGGGGCATTACTATTACTAGTATTATAAAAAAATTGCGTTTTGACTTTGAATTAAGAAATGCACTGAAAATGGAATACAGATGCTATAAAATGAGCTTGATTTGGGAAAACATCTCATGAAGAACGTAATCGCAGCAGATTAGGTAGCATTCGCTTGGATCATTTCTGAGGTATTAAATGTCTACACTCTACGTTTATTGCTATTTTCATAGCTTACTTATTATGAAAATACTCAGTTATTTGCATAGTAATTACTACCTCTGTCCCTGAAAATTTGATACATATTATCATTTCGGTCCGTCCCTGAAAATTTGATACACTTCACTTTTACCATTTTTTTTAGTGGACCCCATATTCCACTAACTCATTCCTACTCACATTTTATTATAAAACTAATACTTAATATTGTTGTCATGCTGCATGATAATTGATATTATTGCGCCACCTATTCCAAGCGACTAGATCCAATATTTCCTCCCAATGACTCGATCTGTTCTATCGATTGCGCTGAAATGATTTTGTTTTATGAAATTTTCGCAAACATATATGATCGATTCCATTGCTTTTGTGCATTTATTCACGTTGAATGACGATAGGTATACATTAGTATTGTGCCAATGAATGATGAGATCGTGTTTTGATTTTTATGTGCTTTCGATTTCATCGTTTTTTATTTTTGTGGATTAGGATGTTTCGGAGATAAATGACAGTGGATAGCGCTTGATTTGATTGGAATAGCGTCAAAATATTGCATTGTTAGCTAGATTTTGTAATAGCTATGGCGTGGCTTAGAGTGGGCTCGAATGTGGCGAAGCTCGCTGTTAGACGGACTATATCTCAAGCTGGTTCTTATGTTGCTCCTCAACGGAGTCAATATTTCCATGCTACAGTTTTTAGATCGAAGGCTCAATCTTCGCCTGTTCCTCGCCCTGTTCCTCTCCAGAGGTTGAGTGATAGCTTTCTAGACGGCACGAGTAGTGTTTATCTTGAGGAGTTACAGAGAGCCTGGGAGCAGGATCCTAATAGTGTGGATGAATCATGGGACAATTTTTTCAGGAATTTTGTCGGCCAGGCCTCTACGTCTCCTGGCCTTTCTGGCCAAACAATTCAAGAGAGTATGCGGCTGTTGTTGCTAGTGAGATCTTACCAGGTTTATGGTCACTTGAAAGCCAAGATAGATCCGTTGGGTTTGGAAGAGAGGTCGATTCCCGATGATCTTGATCCAGCGCTTTATGGCTTTTCAGAAGCTGATCTTGATAGAGAGTTCTTTGTTGGTGTTTGGAGAATGGCAGGGTTCTTGTCCGAGAACCGCCCTGTGCAAACGTTAAGGGCGATATTGAAAAGACTAGAACAAGCTTATTGTGGAAGCATAGGCTATGAGTACATGCACATTGCAGATCGTGAAAAGTGTAACTGGTTGAGAGACAAAATTGAGACTCCCGCGTCTACTCAATATAATCGGAAACGACGTGAGGTGATCCTTGACCGGCTCATATGGAGTACCCAATTTGAGAATTTTTTGGCTGCCAAATGGACTGCAGCCAAGAGGTTTGGGCTTGAAGGTTGTGAGACATTGATTCCTGGTATGAAGGAAATGTTTGATAGGTCAGCAGATCTTGGAGTGGAGAGCATTGTAATTGGGATGTCACATAGAGGAAGATTAAATGTTCTGGGTAATGTTGTTCGGAAACCTCTGCGACAGATCTTCAATGAGTTTAGCGGTGGTACAAAGCCTTTGGATGAAGTTGGACTTTACACTGGGACCGGTGATGTCAAATATCATCTTGGCACTTCTTACGATCGCGCAACAAGGGGTGGTAAGAGAATTCACCTGTCTTTGGTTGCAAATCCTAGCCACTTGGAAGCAGTGGACCCTGTTGTGGTGGGAAAGACTAGAGCCAAACAATATTTCTCAAATGATGTTGACAGAACAAAAAACCTGGGTATTTTGATTCATGGTGATGGAAGCTTTGCTGGACAAGGTGTTGTCTATGAAACCTTGCATCTTAGTGCTCTTCCAAACTATACTACTGGCGGGACCATCCACATCGTTGTGAACAATCAAGTGGCTTTCACTACTGACCCGAGATCAGGAAGATCCTCTCAGTACTGCACAGATGTTGCCAAAGCTCTTAGCGTGCCTATTTTCCATGTCAATGGTGATGATGTTGAAGCAGTTGTTAATGCTTGCGAACTTGCTGCAGAATGGCGTCAGAATTTTCATACTGATGTTGTGGTTGATATTGTATGCTACCGTCGATTTGGCCACAATGAAATTGACGAGCCATCCTTCACTCAACCTAAAATGTACAAGGTATGCACTTTATTCTTCATTTCCTACTTTACAAATGTTGTTATTCCTATTTCTTTCCCAATTAACTTCGGTTGAAATTAAGCTTCATTTAATTCTTGTGTCGTTTTTTCTTTCTTCAAGTAGCCTATGGAAGCTTCTAATTTCTTGAAAGATTATAGGTTATAAGGAATCACCCATCTGCACTCGAGATTTACCAAAAGAAGCTTCTGGAATCTGGTGATGTAAAAAAAGAAGATGTCGATAGGATAAACAACAAAGTATCATCAATTCTCAATGAAGAATTTATTTCCAGCAAAGACTATGTGACTCAAAAAAGGGACTGGCTTTCAGCTTACTGGACTGGGTTCAAGTCTCCTGAACAGCTTTCGCGTGTTCGTAACACTGGGTAATGTGATGTCTTCACTTACACTTTCAGATAAAACACTAAGCCTTTTTTTCTGTTTTCAGGGTCAATCCAGAGATTCTGAAGAATGTTGGCAAGGCTATCACTACTCTTCCGGAACAATTCAAACCCCATAGAGCAGTTAAGAGAATCTTTGATGATCGTGCAAAAATGATTGAGTCAGGAGAGGGTATTGACTGGGCGGTGGGTGAAGCCCTTGCATTTGCAACATTGCTTGTGGAGGGAAATCATGTTAGGTTGAGTGGACAGGATGTTGAGCGAGGTACTTTTAGCCATAGGCATTCTGTTCTTCACGACCAGGAAACAGGCGAAAAATACTGCCCTCTAGATCATGTTATGACGAACCAACACAAAGAGATGTTTAATGTAAGCAACAGGTAATATTGGTCAGTATGCTTGCTTCCTGTATCAGTTTTTATAAGTAAAAAACTCCCTATATTTTCTTCTGTCCACTACTGTTTGACCTTTGTTTTAATTGGACTTCTAATGCATCACAGTCGCATCTTAATGAGACAAAGCATTTAAAGAGCATGCAGAATGAAGCTCCTGTTATGCATTTTATTGGGACTAGGATTGCTCTGAGTGTATTTGGGTTCTCTTGGCACTAAAACTTCTATAGAATGGTCTCTTTATCCCTAAAATGGTTGGAGTTCTAGCCCAAATTATACTGTCACCCATGCAAAACTATTTGCAGGACTAGTAAGTAATTCAAATCATAAGAATGCTATTAAGCTAGTTTTCTTTGGGTGTAAGAATGAATTTATTCCTCATGTATAACATTTCATTGGCTGATATGTTGGACTATACATCATTTATTTAGTTGCTTTTCAGGTTTTCATCATTTACTTAAGATGAATTATTTCCTTTTTCTTTGCATATATGGAGTCGTATATATTTCTAGTCCCTTATGTGATTGTTGACCCTGAATCCAGCTCCCTTTCCGAGTTTGGAGTTTTGGGGTTTGAATTAGGCTATTCAATGGAAAATCCGAATTCTCTGGTACTCTGGGAAGCTCAGTTTGGTGATTTTTCCAATGGAGCTCAGGTGATGTTTGACCAATTTGTGAGCAGTGGAGAGGCCAAATGGCTGCGGCAAACTGGACTAGTTGTCCTTCTTCCTCATGGGTACGATGGCCAAGGTCCAGAACACTCAAGTGCACGATTAGAACGCTTCCTTCAGGTATTGCTATTTTTCTTCATCATTTTCTCCCGTTAATATTCTTCTTGTATTTCCATCTACATGTATTCTTCTCATATTTCCAGACAATATCCTGTTGTTTTTTCCAGGGATGTAAACTTGACCTTTCATGTTGTATTGTAGATGAGTGATGATCATCCCTCTGTCATACCTGAGATGGAACCAACCCTCAGGAAACAGATTCAGGAATGCAACTGGCAGGTGGTGAATGTAACTACACCTGCAAATTATTTCCACGTCCTGAGGCGACAAGTAAGCATATTTAACTGGAGATATGTGCAATTAGAGAAAGACGCGTCCTCTCATTCCACATCTTTCGTGTTGCAGATACATAGGGAGTTCCGTAAACCTCTCATTGTGATGTCACCAAAGAACTTGCTACGTCACAAGGAATGCAAGTCTAATTTATCCGAGTTTGATGATGTTCAAGGACACCAAGGCTTTGACACACAAGGAACCAGGTTTAAACGCCTAATAGAGGACCAAAATGATCACTCCGATCTTGAAGAGGGCATAAGACGCCTGGTTCTTTGCTCTGGAAAGGTGTGAAGTTATACTTCAATTTGTTCCTGTTACTTTTGTCTTCATATTTGAGTCTTGTTTGCAGGTGTATTATGAGCTTGACGAAGAGCGAAAAAAGGCTGGTGCGAAGGACGTGGCAATCTGTAGGGTGGAGCAGCTTTGTCCCTTCCCATACGACCTCGCCGAACGTGAACTTAAGAGATATCCAAGTATGTCTCAAATAGTACTAGTACTATGTTAAATTCTATGGATATTTACTTGATAGTACATTCTAACCAAATCATTGGGGTGTACTAAATTCTGTCAGATGCGGAAGTTGTGTGGTGCCAGGAAGAGCCAATGAACATGGGGGCATACAGCTACATCGAACCTCGTCTTGGCACTACAATGAAAGGTGCGAGCAGGGGTAATGTGGACGACATCAAGTACATAGGGCGTGCTCCGTCCGCTGCCACAGCCACCGGCTTTACCCAAGTCCACACAAAAGAGCAAACCGAAATAGTCCAGAAAGCCATGCAGCCTGATCCCATCAACAACTGATGTAATGTTTTTGTGTTTGGACGCTGAGTTTTATGGAAATAAGCTCGGATGCGGAGAGAACTAAGGTTTTTTTCGAGTTTGTCAATAAAAAACAAGTGTTTCTTTCATCGTTGGTTGGTCGATGAAAATGTATAAATCCGCCATTTGAGTGTAACAAAAATTTTGTTTTGATTAATAAATACGGAGTACGATTTCTTTTACAGTTTAGACTAGATGTACATGCAAAGTACATTTATTTGGGTTTCAATATTTTAAAGGTGTAAATGTGAGTTTTGTTGCTTTTTTATATTTAGAGAAAGGGGATTCGTTTAAATTGTTGTAAAACTTATGCAGTTTATGATTCTGTTTCTAGATACTGTTATTATTCCTAACCTAATAATGATTAATTGCATAGTCTAACTAAAACCAAATATTAGCTTTGGTGATCCAAATATTAGATAGTTTTGGAGATCTAGTGATTGAATAATGGCAAATGGATTATACATAATATTCAAAAAATTAAATAAATTATAAAGAGTTTTAATGTTAAATATAGTAGTTCAAAAAATCACTTTCCCTCTCATCAAAATCATCTCAAAATTTTTTATTTACCCATCTCTTTTGATTTAAATTACTTTTATTTTTCAAAAAAATATCAAATTAAGGATTATAACATGATTATAATTGCATATGTTCAGACGATGATCGAATAATGAAATTTGATAATTTTTCAATTTTCGTATATTTTGAAAAACAGTTTAATTCAACAAATGTATCAAAATATATCAATATAATTATGTTATTTTTGTGTACTTGTGTTAACATACTCATATCACTTTGTTAACATTAACCAGTTAATAGTTGTGGGATATCTTTTGGGTGTCTACATGTCAAAAGTAGTTTCGACATCTATCTATAAATATATAAAAGTGGAGTTTTGGAAATATTCACAAGATTGACATTATAAAATTTTTGTAATATTAATGAAAAAAATGGCTTTAATTAATTTATTTAAAATTAAACGTGGGACAAGGGGAGTTTTGGGATGTAATATTAATGAAAAAAACGGCTTTGATTAATTTATGTAAAATTAAACGTGGGACATGAGTAGGTTTATGGGGAGTCTTTGCCTTTTCACCTCTTTTGTAACTGCCATTCCATTACAATTTTGTGGTGCAAGGTATATTAATTTTATGCAGTTGCCCGTCATGGTTTACTACAACATGGTGGCCATTGCATCAAATATCGATCAAAACGTGGCGAGTGAAATTGTGCTCGAAATGGGACATCTTCTTCTGACCCCACATCCATGGAACAAGTCTGGAAAGACATAACCCTCGCCCCCGCCGATCTCAACCTCACCACCGCCGTCGCCAGCAAGAAGAGGTTCCCAGATTGCGACACCACTTCCGCCGACGACCGCCACCATAAGCGCATGATCAAGAACCGCGAGTCTGCTGCTCGCTCCAGAGCTAGAAAGCAGGAAAGTGGAAAGCCTCTCTCTCTCTCTTGAATTTTATACTCATACTACTTTTAAAAAAATATAATCATTGTGAAATTTAAAAGTAATATTGCAAGAAATTATGTGCAGACTTATACAAATGAGTTAGAGTTGGAAGTAGCTCATTCGTTTGAAGAGAATGTCATGCTCAGAAAGCAGCATCTACAGGTGTGTGTATGAGATGTATGTGTGTGAGTTCCTATTATGTTTCAAGCGCAGCTTTGGAGGTTGCAAGCACTGAGAGTTATGTTTCATGCTTTGTTATGCTAGTTGGTCTTATTTCTTTTATTTTACGTAATGTATCAAAAATTTGCGTTTATTTCATTATTGTTCATTTTTCTACTATTATAGTAATAGTCAAAGTACCATTTGTGCATGGTTCGAAAATTTTATCTCAATATTTTATCAGTAAGAGGGCTGAAAGTAGTGACATCCTAACTCGAATCATGCATAATATATTCTTCATCTTTACACAATTTATTTATTATTTTTATTTATCAGTGTCACTCACATTACACTTATATTAAGTGATACAAAAAAAATAATATTTGATCATTAATATGTACTTTTCAATACTTGAGTAGGATATTTTTGCAATGGAAGAATTGTCATGTACACATGGAAGTAGGAGATAGCTCTAGAATTTCAATAATTTGCGTAAGCAATAAAGAAGGAAGAGGACTTTCCTATCCTATTTGTGAATACTTTGTAGGAAAAAAAGAAGACGAAGTGGAGATTCTACAAATTATAAATATGGAGAAGTGATTTTTTTTACTTTTTGTTATTGTCTTAATTTGGAAGCAAATGAGTGGAAGAGGGGAAGTGAAATGATTTTTGGAAATCAATATATATTGAAAGTTTCATTGTTCAATTACAATATATTTGTGAATCCATTTTCAATGGTTAATATTCCATTTTCAATGGTTAGTATTCTTTTAATCGAGGAAATGTTAAAGTGCGTTTTAATCTTAAAGTGGAAAACATTTTTTTGAATTGCATCATGGTGCTATTAATATCATACACCTTTTATATCATGATGTTTTTGGGAATAATTATATAAATGCCATTGATAAAATAAGAAGGTTTTTTTAATATACTTACTATATTATTAAATTTAAATATTGTGTTATGTAACCTAAATGAAATATTAATACTATGACTCTTTATTTTTTTCATGATTAACTACCCACTAATGACATTCATTGCCACTTACCCACTAACCTATTAACTTTGGGATTTATATAGTCGTCAAATTATGAAGATATTTTTCTTTTAACACTGCTACTCTTAATGGTTGATCATGGTTGATCTAATTTGCATGCATATTGATATCGGTTGTATATTCCATGCTATTTTGTTGTATTTTTGTTGATGATTTTGATCGATTTGACTATATTCTAATATATATTTATATATTATTTTTATTGACATGTGTTTGTGATTGATTTTTGTAGTATAGATCTAAAAGTGATTTAAATGATATGTGATTTGGGTGCAAATTTTTGTTCATAAACTTATTTGGTTTTATGAGTTTTTATTGGTACAATAAATTGCTATTATAAATTTGTGATTTTAGAACTTGAAATAATAATATTTATGATTTCAGATTTCATACAATTATATTTTTATGAATTTATAAAATCATTTTACAGTATAAAATAAGTTTAAATAAAAGAAAATGGGTCGTGCATCGCACGTGAGTGATGCTAGTCAATAGTAAAAAGAAAGATGAGAGATATGAATAATAAGAGAGAAACAATTATTACTGAGGATAAAATAGAGATGTATACAAGTTGTATTGTGTGTGTATTCACAATATTTATATTTAATCAAGTGTTTATCAATTACTTTATTTTACTAAATAGATATTTAAAATTAGTATTTAAATTCAATCATTCCAATTCAATTCTATGAAATTTTAGTTTTACTTCCTGTTCCAATTTCAATTTTAATTTTATTCTCATGGTACCAAACAGATCTTAAGGTTTTATACTATATCACTTTTGTAGGAACTCTTTTTTCCTTTGAATTACGAAATTAAAATTGAATGAAACAAGTATAAGAAAATGAATTCATAGCCGAGTCTCTCCACCGCTGCGGATGTACTCTTTGTGAATGATTTGTGCTCTTGTTTTCTACTCAGATTCATTCCCCTACTTCAAATGGTGATTGCGCCTCTTCATATTCATCTACTTACGTTTTGGCGTTTGTTTATTTTCAAATTAATACATAGCGAATGGTTTATTTGGGCGCCAGGATTTATTCAGGAAAGCAATTCTGCATCCAGGGCCGCCTCAAGATTTCGCTCTCCAGACTGTGCAGCAAGTAATAAAACCCCAGGTCCGAAGCAGAAATACATGAATTTGAATGTTGTGAGTTGATGAATCCAACTAATTCAGGGGAAACCCCCAAAACTAGAACCTTTGGGTTTACTTTTATATTCGATTTTTTCATGGAATTGTATGTAAAAATAATATCTTTGTGTTTTTTGGTGCATATTTTAGCTGTTTGTATTGGTAGCCACTCTTCGTTTATAACCATTGAGTGTATTATATGTTCCTTGCAGAAGCAAGTGAAACTCGTTCAAGATGAAAATATGCTGTTGGAGAATATTCTGCGGACTTTGCTTCAAGAACTTGTGGTAACACCACATTCCTGTCTTAGTATATTCTCTACTTCTAAACATTTTCGACCAGGAATTGCTTGAAATTTGATGTTTTGAGACTTTCAGTTGCTAATTGGTATACATCATGTCAAGTTTTGGTACTACAACTTATAAATTGGAACTTCATGTAATGCTAAAACACGTGCAATTGGACAATGAATCACAACTTAGTTGTTTAGACACTTCCCCTCAAACCAATAGGTTGTGGTTTAAGTCATTTCAGGTGCATGTGTGTGAATTGTAACTCAGTTGAAAACATGTCCGATTGATTAGGAAAACTAGCTTGTGTTCTAATCAAATTACTTTCGAGGTCTAGGCAGCCATTCTAATTGTTTTGGTGTGTATGAGTTGTCAATGTACTATATTGAACATTTTACATGCTCTGCCATTTTGTTGCAGTCAGATGCAGTTCAGTCAGGTGAGGCAATTATGCTATTTGGTCAATCCATAGCTGACGAGGATGCACGTCCTGGTCAAATTCCTCGTCTTCTTGGTGAGTGTGTTTTTACTTTTACCAGTCTGCTTTTTCTCTCTGCTGGATAGTCCAGTGAGTTTACAGGGAGATATAAGGATGATAGTTGTATTAGCTGAAAGAGTCCATTTTGTCCTTATATTTTCTTAAGATATGGACAATATTTGGGTCTTAAGATAGGAAGTGGAGTAATTGCTTATATCAAGTTATAAACTTTTCTCCAAGTTGTTGCTCATCTGCTCTGGCACTTTTTATTCTGGAAAATATGGGTGACATAAAGAACTGGTTTAATAACTAAATTCTGCTAGTTTATGTTCTAGCTAAGAGATGGTGTAAGGCTAAGCTAGCGATAAGTGAAGTTCTATCAGGATTTCATTGTCTTAACAATGTCAGCACTCAGCATGTGAGAAGTGGGTTTTGTTTATGTCAGTCACTTTAAGGACACGCTGCCTTAGCACACAAAAAGATGATACCAAGTCTTAGCCTTTCAAGGACTAAAGTTGCCATTGCATAATTGACAGAAGAAACGTTTAAATTTTACCATATTGTCATACCCAAACAACTAGTATTGTAAGAAGATGTGTGCAAGAACTGCTCAATAAGATGTGTCTCAAAATGTGATGGTGGAAAATGAGTTTGAGGGGACTGGAATACTAGACTTATTGAAAAAACGAACACTGAACTTTGGAATATTGTTCTTTTGCTTTCCCATGGCAATGATGGCGTTGCGTTAACATATATTCCTTGAAGTGGCATTCGCCAAATTACATGTTCTGCTCTCCTATGGAAGGACATACTAGAATTTTTTAAATCTAATTTGATTGCTAGAAAACTTTATTTTCAGATAAAGTCGGCAATTCTTGGTGTGTATAGTGTTTACATATTTTGTTTGATTTCCCCTGCTTCTGTTTACCCTGATCTTGAACTACTTTCTGTCTGCTCACTATTTCCTTTTCTTTTGGCAACGTGGAATCTTTCCAACTAATTTCAACCATGAACCATTATAGGTGATTAAGGATGGAGTTATTGCTTCTAAAATCTGAATTATACCCCAAAGAGAGATCAAGATACCTTGCTTTTTTTTACTGCTTTCTAATCTTTTGTGCTATTGTTTTCTTCCTTGTAGACATTGTATTATACCTCTGTGAGAAAGAACATATTGAAGGTGGCATGATTTTCCAGCTTTTGGAAGATTTGACAGAGATGTCTACAATGAGGAACTGCGAAGACATTTTTGGGTACATTGAAAGTAAACAAGACATTCTTGGCAAGGTAGGCTTCATTATACTTTTGGTATTGCTTCTGTACATTCTACCTCATGAGTCCTGTATCCACATCTTACAAACATTTCTCTTCTTCCTGGATTTGTAACCTGTTCTACCTCACAATTTTATCCTTTTATTTTATGTGTTACATAGCCAGAGCTCTTTGCCAGAGGGAAGCTTGTTATGCTGAGAACATGCAATCAGCTACTTCGTCGTCTATCAAAGGTTCGATCTCTTGATTAATCATAATGTTTATTCATAGATTATTGAGAACTCTGTGTAATTTTTCAGTTGGATTGTTGCATTCCTCTCTCAGCCATACCTCACTTCTTGTAAATAATCTAGATGATATTTTCTTAATATCAAGATTTGTGTAGCTCTCAGATACCTAGCTGTCTAATATATAACACTACGACATTGGATCTTCTTCATACGTAGAACAAAGTTGACTATATGAGCATTGAGCAACATGGTCTAGGATATAAATGCATAATAATTCTTGCTTTTTCCTCTGTAATTTTCCTCTTTCTTCATGCTGGCTTACTATTTGGCAATTAAAGTATCCGGTGTAGCTTCTCGTTGTTTCTGTTGAAAAACTAATTTGAGGATCAGGCTGTGGAGTCAAATTTGGATTTTACAGGAGGCGGATGTGCATTTACATTTAGGACTTGCATTCTACTGAAAGCTTGTTAAACGAAATTCTATTACCTTTTGGCAGTCGACAGAATGTTTCAACTACAAGTGGTCAAATTTAAAATCACTGCAAATGCACTCTAATCCTAGCTTTCCATGATATCTTGTTACACACTGTTCAGCATAATGACTTTCTGCATCATAATATTTGTTATGTCTGAAATACTTATGTAAATGGGCTTGCAGGCAAATGATGTTGTGTTCTGTGGACGAATTATTATGTTTCTTGCACATTTTTTCCCATTATCAGAACGTTCAGGTAGTTTTTGCTGGCAATAGATAGTTGCTCCATTGCTTTTATTTTATTTTATTTATTTCAGCAGTTAATTTATCATCTCTCCCCTTCTGGCAGCTGTCAATATCAAAGGAGTTTTTAATACATCAAATGAGACCAAATATGAAAAAGAAGCCCCAGAAAGTAACCCTTTGTATTCAATTTCCAATGTCTCCTATTCTGTTTCCAAGTTCATCTTGTTCTAACTATCAACCCTTTAAAATTGACTTGTCCACTTTCAGGTAGTTCTATTGATTTCAACTTTTACAAAACCTTTTGGAGTTTACAGGTTGGTGGGCATGAGTGAAATATAATTGTTTGAAAATATTGTACTCTGTATAGTTTACAGTTACCTGGCAATGTACATTAGTTTTAACATTGTACTTATTTGCTGTTCTTTGTCTAGCCTGGAAACATCCATTAGTTCACCATTATTTCTCTCCTACCAGAATAGATGTTTTCTGACCAAACTTGAAAACAAAAAATCACAGGAGAATTGGTTGTCATCCTTTTGAAATATCTGTTGAATTACGGAGTTTTTTTGGTTCAATTAATGACATAGAATTTCTTGTATTGGTGAAAGTCTCGTATCTACCTATGGCAGCTAGTGAACAACTTTTACAATGTTGGAATAGCGAGAAGTATAACTTTGAAATGAGAAGTAGAAGCTGGATACTTCATTGTCAATGAAGTAAACCTATTAACTTTTATTTGTGGAAATTATTGTCACCCTCTCTCAGTTTGTGATGGTGGGATGGGCTAGATATTGTTTTGACTTATGCCTTCAACTATCACATATTCAAAGCTTAATTAAGATGTTTTGTGTGGTGATGAAGGTATTCAGTTCACTAGTATGGAAATGTTGGCAGCTTATCCTTTTGTCAACTCCTGTCATTCATAAAAATGCTGAAGGCATAACTTGACTTTGTATCTTGTGAGATCTGTATACTGTTATTTGTGGTGACTTAATATGACTTATTATGCCAATTACGCATAAGGAAACTGTGCACTTTTATGATATTAAACAATTATACGCTGAATAACATTTTTTTGGTAGTAAAGGAAATAAAGAAATTCTTCGATACTATTGAAATTCAATCACCCCAAATATTAGCCCAGAGCTATTCGCTTTGCTTCATCTCCAAGCTATTTTATTGTAATATTGGTCTGCGCACTATTGATGTTTCACTTTGCTATCCAGGAATCCTTTTCCAATCCTGCTTCTCTTGCTTCAACCGTTGCAAAGTGGCAAAAATTTACTTCTAGTTTGATGGTAAAATCTTTTACTGGAGTTCTCTTAACATCCTGGAAAATAGATTAATTGTTCACCATGCTTTCTGAAATCTGGATATTAAGGTTGTGCTGAATACATTTGAGGCTCAACCTCTAAGGGATGAAGAGGGCAGTGCTATTAACCTTGAGGATGAAGCGTCAAACTTCAGTATAAAATATCTCACCAGCAGTAATCTAATGGGTCTAGAGGTGGGAGTTGTGCAAGATAGGAATCGTTTTAGTATGGCAACCTGCTTTAAACAGATTAATTTTATAATGAGTATTCTCTCATTCTCGGCTTATTACAGTTGAAAGATCCAAGTTTTCGAAGACATATTCTGGTTCAGTGCCTTATTTTGTTTGATTACTTAAAGGTACTTCTTTCTTTCCCTTTTTAATTAGGTCATATATATTATAATTTGTAATTTTTTGAACTACTTGTAATTGTGATGCTATTGGATGCATAAAATAAGAATGGCATTTGTTCTGTAAATTATTGTGGCTTGCTTTATTTGTCATTGTTGGAAAGTGTTACTCATTTTTTGCGGTGGTTACCTTCTGCATATGTCTTTCTGTAATCTGCTCTTAAGTATCAAACTTCACGTGTTAGGAAATTTATTTCTTTCTGAGAGTGAATAAATTGGTGATCATTAACATGACCTCTATGTTCTTTATCAAGCCACCCAATTCTATGTAAATATATATTCAGTCAAATGTTGATACGTTTCCTATTTTTAGTAATCTTGCAAGGTCAGATCATTCTTCCTTGCTTTCTTTTGAAATGATTTCTAATTCTTTAAGAAGTATTTACTAATATGTTACTTCCTTCAGGCCCCTGGAAAAACCGATAAAGATTTGCCATCAGATACAACAGTGAGTTCATTTGAATCTTGTTATCCTTTGTTATTATCTCTGGAGATTACTATTTTGCTTGTCTTGCCCATAATTTTTTTATCTTTTCGTCTATGAACTTTTATGGCCATAATTTGAAATTAGATTGGCCTTTTATATGCAAAGCTTGACTCATCCTGCTTGAAAACGAACTTCTAAACTTGATCTCTTAAGGTGATATACTTTGGCTTGGACTCTAAAACATTAAATAAGATTACAAGATAACTTAAGAGACAATTCCTAACTTACTCTCATTTATCAAACTGAAACAACACAAATTTACTTGGCCTAAACAAACCAAGACCCTATCCTACGCATGGATAGGTTTCGAGTCTGTGACCTAATGGACTTGCATTTGCATGCTTTCTCTCGACCGACCTGTGCATGTGATAACCTTCATGTCCTTGTAAAGCTGTGAGTAGTCTCCTTTCCTCGCTATGGAACTATGGCTCCCTTCTCCCTACTTCTCTCAGCCCTTGCTTGTTAGCGTCTTCCTTCATCGAGCTTGAAGCACTTTAGAAAACAGCAAAACCATGATCACCAACTAGGCTTTTTCTCGATTAAGTCCAAGCTAAGATCGTATCAGGGGGGTGGGTATAAACTCTACAACATCCGATGAGAGAGAAAATACAGTAAGAACGTAGAAGGAAGATGGGAATAGGAGACAAGACTCTTTTTTACTATTATGTAACTTGAGATTATTTTCATTTTACCTAAGAGACCAATATGTAAACATACTCAATGTCCAACATACAAGAATTATTGATCATAATGAACGGATGTGCCAGATTTTCTGTTTCACTTTTGTTTGGTGAAGATGATGTAACATAAAATAGCTATGTGCTTGTAGCCTTGCAAAACTCATAAAATGCTTGTTTTTTCTTCAGCGTCCATTTATAAATGTTTTTTAATTTGTGTCCTGAAATCCAGATTAAACTTCTTTACCATTTATTGATCTAGAAAGAGGAGATAAAAAATTGTGAAGAACGAGTGAAGAAGCTTCTAGAAATGACCCCCCCTAGGGGGAAAGAATTCCTTCGTAGCATTGAGCATATTTTGGAGCGTGAGAGAAATTGGGTAAGTGTCTGTAGCACAGGTTGCATCTGTTTTCTAATTGACATCTGAGATTGCTTTTTATGAATGTCTGATTATTTATGGATTTTTGTGTTATCAAACTAATCATATACCCTGTCTCTAGGTTTGGTGGAAGCGCGATGGTTGCTCTGCATTTGAAAAACCACCTGTGGAGAAAAAGCTAGCTCAAGATGGTAGTCGGAAGCGGTAATCAACTATTGTTATAATTATTGTCTGTCTGAATTAGCTTCATTAGGATATATGAGGTCGATACCTGTCTTTTAGACATCCATGCATTATGTCTCCACTCCACGAGCTGGTTCGTGAAGCTTCATTTGTGACATTTGTTTGTCATGTATTAAATACAACTTGATATAGAGTAAATTTGAGGGGAAGGTATATCCATTTTTGCACCTGTTACAGAAACGAAGATTGTTACCAATGCGAGTGTTGCAAGATTGTTGAGTCAAGTTTTTCCTCTGAGAGTCAACTGGTTCAAAAAATAGTTAGCAATCATTTGTCCACTTCAGAAGCATAATGGATAGATAACTAGCATAACTAAAAACTTCTGATGCTTTTGAGGATCAGTCGGTCAGATTCGTAAGAATGTAGCCAAGATGTACATTTTTATTTATATGTTACTGAAATATTATCCCACCCTAACTGTCCTTTTTTTGTTTGGGCCCATCTATTAGTCGTCCTCGGTGGAGATTGGGAAATAAAGAACTGTCGCAGTTGTGGAAATGGGCTGATCAGAACCCGGTAAATTTATCATATCTTTTGTACTTGCTTTATATTCCTTGCTTTACATTTTTTAATATTTGCTTCATGTATTTAAACGCTGATATATAGTGCTAAATGCCGATTTTTTTAATCTTGCCACTTTTCACATAACCTTGGACTGAATATAACATTCTAGAAAGACGCAACTTACGAGTATGTGATCCAAAACTGTTTCTTACTATTAGTGATAAATGGTTTATTTCTTCAGAATGCTCTTACAGATCCTCAGCGTGTCCGCACTCCTGCCATCATGGATTACTGGAAACCGTTGGCTGAAGATGTGAGTTCATTTGACCTATTTTTTTTAAATAAGCTCTTGTGCACACTTGTATGTATTTATCTAATTTTGAAACAACAGATGGACGAATCTGCTGGAATAGAAGAAGAATATCATCACAAAAATAGCCGAGTCAGTTTAACTTCTTCCTTACCTTCAATATTCTTTTTTTTTTCTAGGTTTAGTATCTCTCTGTGTGAGTTTCATTTTTCATCTTTGTCATGTTGACTAGTTCATTCTTATTTACGAGTGCTTGTGCTCTATGTTGCTCAATATATGAGCAAATGTATTTGCTTCCAAGATCCTCGTTTTAAGTATTCCAACCCCAGCAATTTGATGCTTTAAAGAACTCATCTTGTCTGAACTGTAACCACTTTAACTTTTAACATTTCCAAGTATATTTCAGGTATATTGCTGGAAAGGTTTAAGGTTTTCTGCCCGGCAAGATTTGGAAGGGTTTTCAAGAGTATATATTTTTTTTATAGCTAAGATATTTGTTTAATCATCAGCTACATTAAAGATTAACTCAATTGTTGTATTTTGTAGTTCACTGAACATGGCATTGAAGGGGTTGTTCCCTTGGAACTTTTGCCGCTCGAGGTGCGATCAAAATATCAAGCTAAACCAGGTGATCGAACCAAACGTGCCAAGAAGGAAGAGACAAAAGGTTCCACGCAGCAAGTCGAAGACACTCAGGTAAATCATTTACTACAAAACTCGATATTTGTTGGTGCAAAAAGCCGTTTCGAGAGAGTAAAATGTGCATGCATCTCCTCTGTTATCTAACCTTTGGTGCTTGGGGCAGATTGCGACTCCTGCTAGTGAGACCGAGATGGATGGGGGCAGAAACGATGGCGAGGGCGCTACAGGTGATGGAAGTAGCGTAAGTGGTGAGGGTGATGAACATCAGAAACACAACTCTGATACTGACGGTGGTTTGGAAGCAGGCCAAATTGAAGGAGATACAGACTTGGATGTTGTAGCCTAGCCTATTACTTGCACTAACTAAATCTATTTTAGATTTACTTCATTATGTTTTTTTGGCCAATGTTGTATCTTACTAGATGGACACTATTATACATTGGATTACTTGCCAATATTAACATTTTTTTGTCTGAATTTATAAATTTTCACACAATTTACAATCAAAAGAATCATAAAACCGACGTCAATGTTACAACTGAACTACGCAAATATAGTTGCAACTATCATGAGAACACAATAGTGAAAAGATCATAATTTAATTTTTAAACACAATTTTTTAACCCAAAAGAAACACTTCAACTATAGTTGCATCGATCTATTGCAAACACGTAAGCTTAGAACAGGAAACTCAACGGAGCTGTCTTCTCACATATGCAGCAAAACAAGCTGCTAACTACAAAGCAGACTACATGTATGTGACTTAGCATCCAAGCACACAGACTAAAACAAGCTTTGAAATCGGCTATTTCTTACTTGTCATGAGATGCATGTATTACAACAAATAAACAGCTCTCTAGACATGAATGATAAACTTATTCTACACCAGCCATCGATAAGGTAGAGTTTTTCTCCATAGCTCTCAGGCTTTCTGCAAATGATAAAAAACAATTAGGTAAAGTCCTTCTCATTTGAAGTGTTTTGACGACACAATAACACATACCTGCTGCATTGGGAGATATAGTTTGAATTCTGGTGGGAGTTCCTCCTCTGAGTAGAGGCGATCAGAGAAATATATCCTTCTCAGGCGGCAATTGGCATGAACCTGAACTCTCAGAGTCTCAACATAGTTAGTTCCATATGCACGCCGGGTAAGGTCAGTGAGGTTCAGCTGGATTTGGTTCCAGCCCTCATCCAATTTCAAGGGCATGGTGCAAATAAAGGGTTTAACTCTTGTTACAGCCTGAAACAGAGGGTCATAGAAAAATAATCAACACAAGGCATTAAGAAGAATCACTCAAATAGATATAGTTTTCATCAAAGAAAAGCCAAGCATCGATTAATTCAAAACGAGTTTATACTCTACAATCGGACTAGTTTGAGGAGTTACATTTGGGAGTGGCTTATCTATTTTAATAACAATCACAAATAACATATATATGTAGAAATATTTTGGATAGAAAATTGACTTATGGGAAAACTTACAGACTTGAAAATTAGAAGCTCGGAATCTTCGGCGGACATTTTTATCGTCGAGCACATGAATCTCAAAGGTGAAGTACTTCTTCATATTTTTAACAATCATAACCAAGAAGGGAAGCTTGATACCAAGCGTTGCAGTTGGATCAGCAGGGCAGGTAATGTAGGTGGATTGGACATTCGAGCCAACTAATTCAAGGACATTAGATTGTATGTCATCATCTTGCAGTCGCTTGATCTGGCCATTGACAACTGTAATAAATTTCCAATGAAACCGTAAGACTAAAAGGAAAATGGCAGAAGATAAAGTGTAGTGTAAACACCACAAACACATGTTTTACTACAAAACATCTGCACATTAGCATATAAAGCTTGCTACTTCCATCCATATACACGAGGTAGGTAATGGTATTTCGTATAAAAATAGGATTTCAAGAAAATCATAGAATTATTCAGATTTTTGCATTCAACAACAAGGTCAATCCTCCATATACGCAGGAAGAGAGGCAGAGCTAGAATTCAAAGATGGTCTGATTGTAAACATAAATGAAGAGTTGTAATTTCATAAACATCCACAAACGTAGAAAAATAGCAGTAAAAAGGAGAAATGTAAAAGAAGAGAAGAGCTACCTTCTTTATCCCATATCTGCAAAGGCTTACTCCTGAGGAATAAAAAAACATCAGAAACCAGTCCACAGATAAAAATAAAATAAAAACGTGAATAAAAATTACACACCCGAGGCTGTAAAGGATGGAAAGAAAACCGGACTGGAATGTGTTCTTAAACATCTCCTCTGCTGCCTGCAACAAAATATAACAAAGCCAAATTGAAACAAGGAAATACCAAATACAGTTGGTTAATCTGTCCTCCAATTCCAATTTCAATTTCTAGGTTTTGGTATGTTAATTTCTGGAAGAAAGGAAAAAGCCTAGCATAAATCATTATGTGTACATACACAACAACACAAACACGTACCTCGAGGAGAGAGAGAGAGAGAGAGAGAGAGAGGAGTTGGAGAGAAGTTGATTAATTTTTCACGAAAGGAGGGCGTGGAGGGGATGGGCGATGGGAGGGAGAAAAAGTAATTTTACCCTTATCGGGTTAACCCTATCAACTAAACGATTTTTGAGAGTTACGTAGATTTATTGTTTAATTTATGGCCCATTATATAAATCTAAGGAAGGAAAGCCCATTATAATGATTTTCTATCTCTGATGGCAATTACCAATTAGGTTTAATTAGGCAAAGAATGATGGTATAGCTGCTAAAAAGAGAAAAGGCAGTGGAATACAGAAAAGTGCTTAAGGTCCTTGCCGCAGTGGAGGCATGGAATGTGGAAAGATCGGAATTGCAGGAGGTGAATGCGGAATGGGTCAGTGCCCTCAGATGTCCAACGTCAGGTGTCCCGTTTGAGCCTTGTATTTTGCAATTACGTGATAAAATCAATCAAGTACGGGTAGCGCCTCTAAACCAGTATAAGAACATCCGCAATGATACTTAGGCCAGCCATTCTCTCCCCTGCCATGTCAGCAACACTAAAAAATCCACCTGCCACATCAGATTTAGGCCAGCCATAAGCCAGCCGCAATAAAAATAATTCAAAATATACTACATTTACGGAATTTAAATTACGGAATTAAATTTACGTCACATATACGGGAAAATTCATTAATTGCATTTAAAAAAGTTACATAGATAAAAAAAAATTACATGCATAATAAAGAAAAAAAAACTATCGCCGTGCAATCCTCCGTGCCCACAACTCTTCAATTATATCCTTTTGGAGTTGAATATGAGCATCCACTTGGCGCATGTTGGCAAATTCCTGAAGGCGGCCGGCTTCATCGAGAGGTACCCCACGTCGTACACTAGGGGTGGCCGTTCCGTGGCTTGGACCGGCTTCATCGTCACTGACCCAACTAGTCGGTTGTACGCCTTCGTCTTCGACGATCATGTTGTGAAGGATAATGCAGCGTACATTATCTGGGAAACTTATCTGGGAAACGCATCCTACATCCCACAAACGCGTTGGACCCTTAATTGCCGCCCATCGAGACTGGAGCACACCAAATGCGCGCTCCACGTCCTTACGCGCCGACTCTTGTCGTTGCGCAAAGTAGGCCTTCTTTTCATCACTTGTTTGTCGGACCGTCTTCACAAAGACCGGCCACCGAGGGTATATCCCATCCGCCAAGTAGTAGCCCATATCATGCCGGTTGCCGTTGGCCAAAAATGAGACGGCTGGACCGACGCCCTGGCACTTCTCGTTGAAGAGGGGAGACGAGTTCAGGACGTTGAGGTCGTTGTTCGACCCGGCTACCCCAAAATACGCATGCCGATCCACAGCCGGTAATCAGCTACGGCCTCGAGGATTATCGTGGGGTTCTTTGACTTGTAGCCGGTCGTGTAGGCCCCCTTCCAGGCAGTCGGACAGTTCTTCCACTCCCAATGCATACAATCTATGCTGCCTAACATCCCGGGGAACCCATGCTTCTCCCCGTGCATCTGCATCAAATTCTGACAATCTTTAGGAGTAGGGCTTCGAAGGTACTGCTCACCGAAAATGCGATCACGCCCCCACAGAACTCCTTAAGACATTTCGTGGGCCGACGACTCACCGATGTGGAGGTACTCATCCCACATGTCTGCCGCGCCTCCGTAGGCCAACCGCCCGATTGCCGCGTGCACTTTTGAATAGGGGTGTGGTTGGGTCTGCCAGCCGCATCGTGCCCGAAGCGGAAACACAGATATTGACGCTCTAATGCCCCAACGATGCGCATAAACAACTCCCTGCGCATTCTAAAACGCCGCCGGAACATGTTGGCGGGAAACCGCGGGTTCTCTGAAAAGTAGTCGTCGTACAGCCGCTGATGTGCAGCTACGTGATCCCGATCAATCACCGCTCGGTGGTGGACAACTCGTGGAGGGCGAGGTATCGCCTGCTGTTCCACCATACACATGTACCGCTCCATCTCGCGGTTCATGTAGGCATTCATAGCCTCGTTCATCCTCCGTTCGTACTCCTCAAGCATCCCCACCACTACCACCACTACCACCACCGCTACCACCCGCGTTACTCATCGCGCGATGATGCTCTTGTACAGAAAGTTAGAGAGAGAGAAAACTCGTTAAAACAAATGGTGCAAATGAAAATGAAACGAAAATCGCGTTTATATAGGTTTGTAAAAAAAAAAAAAAAAAAAAAAAACAAAAAAACAAAAATCGGCGCTGGCCGATCGGCTGGCCGATCGGGCAGCTACAATGGCGGCTAGCCGATCGGCTAGCGCATCGGCCAGCGCCCACCAATCGGCCAGCCCACGCCGATCGGCTGGCCGGTATACCGCTGGCCGCCTACAATGGTTCGGCTAGCCGACCGGCCAGCGCGAAGAATCGGCTAGCCGGTCGCTAGCCGACCATTGCGGATGCTCTAACTGCACTCGGATCCTACCCTGCATGCTAAAATGTTGCAGCAACTCTCTGACTCTCCACTTGTATCTAAATTGTCATACGGGAAAGGGAAAAGGGTAACTCTAAATTTTTGCCTATGATCAAGTAGTATATTTTGTTTATTTATCAACATTTGCTGCACTATTTGTTTGATGAATTGCATATCAATGTTTACTCATAACAACCGCCGTTTTAGATTTACAAACAAGAGAATACTTTCCACACTTTGAATTGTTATGGATAGTTGGCTTTGTGCTGTTTGGTTGAATATTAGTATCACATTTTTTTAATTGCTAAAAAATATAGCCCCATCAATTTATGTATTTACTCACTTCAACATTCACCTCTTGCAAATCCCTACTAGGAGATCCAACTCTGTTTCTATTGCAAATCTTGCAATGTTCCAAGATTGGAAGGTGAGCGATAAAAGTAGAGGTGCAGAGGCAACGATGAAGCATATAGTGGTCACAAAATTATTGAATGAAAAGCAGAGACATCTTTCAAAACTTAAAACAACGAAGATGGTGCATAAGAGATGTGATCCCAACATAGCCAACTTGGATTAGTCTCAAGCATAGACAAAGACAGGTTGAGCCCTATTATTGCATAAAAATCTAAACAGCAGCTCCTGTTCAGATTGCCACACCGGATGACAAAAAAGGGGGACTCTTCATCACAACCAACCTTCAATTAAAATCTAAAAAAGATAGAGATGCCCAAAATTTCTTCACCAAACAGAAGAACAGAATTGATAAGAGAATTTGTACAGCTCACCTAAAAGTATATAGCCCCAATAATGACTACGAGTTAGCCTTTATAGAGCAGACGACTTAGACATAAGGATATGCTCTTTCTTCATAATAGGCAACTCTTATCAAAAATTAGATTTCTGAATTAGGATGAAGTAGATATAAAATGTGATTTGTTCTTTTAAGGAGTTGTGAAGCTCATTATCGCCTCATCTTGGAACAACTTTGCAATTCCAGCAGCAAACCATTTTGACGAGCATATATTTGGATAACTTGTTTCAAGCTCATCTCGTTTCTCTGCTGGAGTTTCATTATCCAAACGTGGCATATTCCTATGTTCATTTTGCCTGAAGTTGTTGAGGAAGGAGATCTTTCCAGTTAAGATACCACTGAGTCAAAATTTGGTTTCAAACACAACCAATGATTTCGCCATTTACTATTAAAGAAAATATCCATCAACTGCAGCATGTGATTGGCTGGATTTATCTGGAATTCATGCATGACACTATAGTTTTGGAATGATGTACCGAACCATCAACACATATGGCAAGAGCTTATCCATCACTTTGTTTCATCGTTTCTCAAACAATGGTGGATCCATTCATGGACTGTAGGATAGAAGGAGGCAAAATATCTTTTAACCCTATCAACTAAACGAGAAAAAATTCCCCAATCTATACATAGGGCTAGCGGAATGATGAATTGCCATTTATAATTACAGTTAATTTAGAATCATAAAATTTGTAGAGATAAATCGTCATGTATAATTTCATTTTATTATTATTTAAATTTGAAAAGATAAGAAAACTATCAAAATAAGAGTTTTGAATTAAACTGTCAATATAGTGTATTAAACATATCAATACAATTCATTGAATATACAATTTAGCATTAACATTGTATATGCATTATATTGACATATTATGATAGCTACATTGACATTAAGCTGCTTTTGAAAAATACGAAAATTAGAGATTTTTTTTTTCTTCAAATTTTGACATCGGAACATGTGCAAATGAGATCTCGTTAGAATTCTTATAAAATTATTTTTAATTTGATCTAAGTTGTGTAAAAAAATAATTTAAATTGAGATAGTTATAATCATTCAAAGTTTTTGGATATTTTTTGAAAGTTGGTTATAATTAACTTTTGGTCAATTGAAATTAATACCCCTAATTGACATTTTTTGTGCATTGCATTGATATTCATGGATGGATGATCTTGTGCCTTGATTTCATGATCCAATGTCTATAATTTAGTTGTAGCTAACAATTTAAGAGTGAGTTAGCAATATAACACACCCCGGGCTGGGTAAATATGCTGAAAAATGGTATATCGATTGTATCGTACAGAAAAATATCGAAAAATTTCGAATTATCGGTATACCAAAATTTTTGGTACGATACATACAATACAATACCTTATCGTAAGTTTTCGATACAATAACGATATGAAATTTCTTATACCGCGGTATACTATTTTATATTGAATATACGATATATATTGATATTATCGGTGTACTGAAATATATCGAAAATCAATACGTATTGAATTATAGATACATACCTTTATATTGATTATAATAATAATAATAATACGAAAATCAATATGTATTGAATTATCGATACATACCTTTATACTAAGGTCCTCTTATATTACCTATAGTATCATGGTCCAAAATTAAGACCAAATCTACACCCTTAGATTTTAAAATGAATGGATGAGATTAAATCTCACGAATTTCAATAAATAGTTGATAAAATATCAACAAAGGGGTAAGATCTTCATTTAGTTAACATATTATAATTTTCTTGGTTTTTTTTATATCAACATAGTGCATTATAAATATCAACACAAGTACCAGAAAATATCAACACAGTTTTGTTGATATTGCATATGCATTTTATTGAGATTGTTTGATGCATTTCTTGAGAAAAATCTGCTTATCAACAAATATACGAAAATTGAAATAAAAATTATCAAATTTCACCATTCGAATGTCGTCGGATGCAATTGAGATCTTGTTAGAATCCTTATAAAATTATCTTTAATTTGATATATTTTTTGCAAAAAAATAATTTAAATCGAGAGAGTTACGTAAATTCAAAGTTTTAAGATGATTTTGAAGAGAGAAAGTAGTTAGTTTTAACTACTATATTTATTAATTGACATTAATATCCTTTGAATTTATTTAATTATCATTTAAATTTATATTATAATCCAGTTGACATTATCTCAACCACTAGATGTCTCCATCTAACGATTAGGAATTGGTCTCAATTTTGGGTTACTATTTAGTTAGCAATTGATGACCACCCCTTTATACTCATTATAATAATAATATAATTTTTTTAAGATTAAAAGTTCGAAATCATAAATAGATATCCATTTATTTTATTTATATATTAAAAAAAATATTTATTGGAAACCCTAAAATCATAAATAGATATCCATTTGATTTCGATATACCTTTCGGAACGATATACTGAAGTTCGGTACGATATACCGAAATTTCGATACGGTAACATTATAGATATTATCCATACTGAAATTTTGGTATACTGAAACTTTCGATACGGTAACGATGTGAAATTCTTTCATATCGGTATTTTCGATACGATAACGATACAAAATTTTCAGTATAATATACCGAATCGACCCAGCCCTATCTATGCATACCAAATGTCATAATGAGTTGGTATGTCAAGCAAGTAGTTATTTGGCAAATGGATTTTCTAAAAAAACCATATTCCAACTATGCATGAACTGTACATGGAAACTAATGAATATAAATCCTAAACTACTGTGGATGGTAAGGCAGCAAACGCCGCGGGCACTACTGTGAATGGTATAGTAGAGGGCGCAACATGCACTACTGTGGAACCAACAAAAGCTGTGCTCAAGGCCTTAAACGTTGCCGCGGTATCTATAAACGTTGCAGTGTTGAAGTACAAGGCTGCAATTGCGGAGGGGGCAGACCACCATAAATAGGTGCAACAACAACTAGGCAATGAAGAAGATCTTTTGGTGAACCTGTCAGATTCTGTGGTGCATAAGCATGTGTTTCGGAATATGAAAATGGAATTGGAGACTCCAATCCCAATTCCATTGTTTGGTATCAAAAAAATGTATAGAATTGGAATTGAATTATACTTCCAAGTTTTTCAATTCCATGATTTCAATTCTATGGTTCAACAAAAGAGTTTGAATTTCAAAATTTCAATTCTCGGGCCAAGACTTAAAAAGGCGCGGATCCTATTCGGGTCAATGTTCCAATCCGGGTCATAATTATTTTTCGCAACTCTCTTTGCCTCTTTTCCTCTCTAGTGTCTTTCCCTTTCCTCTGCTGATTTGCCCCCATCTTTGTTTAAACGATTTCCACATCAAAATTCAGATTTACCATCATCTCATATCTCGATTGTAGTTGTTAGCTAGGGTTAAATGTGTTGAATTGGGCTTTATCTTAGTCGCCGTTTTGACTTCGAATTGAATTTGATTTGGGTATGGAATGCATATGCTGAATATCTCAAAGATGTTGGATTGATTTCCGTATCAAATTGGGATGAATTTGGTTTGAGATTATGGCCGCAACACCCATCTCTCTGTCCATCCACTGCTGTTCTACATCTTCGGCTTATTCCAATTCATCCTCTATTTGGTCACACCAAAATTTCATTTATTTTCCATTTCCTACCACTTCTCCTAAACCCAAATTCTCTTCTTTGCAATTGAAGGTTAACACTTTTCCTAATGTGATTTTTCATGCAAGATGGTTGTTTGGTGATAGAGTTTGGTGAAATGTCACTATTTGTGCTAGTGCTCGATGACTTCTCAAAATGCAATTATTGACTAATTAGTAGGAGTATTTAATTAGGATAAGAAGTATTCTTCTAGTCCTAGTTAGTATCATACATCATGTGACTTGTATAATTTTCACTTCTTTATTTGAAATGCATTTGCTTCCTGTGTATGGGAAGTGCATGACAAAAAGTATGCTTCCAGTGCATGACTAAATCGAGAATGATCAAGAGATATTCTAGATAGAACAATATTAGTTTGATATGTACTAGTACTACTTAATAGTATCTTACTATCTTAGTAGGAGGATATACAATTCTGGGTCATTTATAGTACTCCATAACAATATGTTGTTACTTTTTTTGTGCATGCAAATTGGCATGTTCACTTGTAAGTTTCCATTTTGATTTTTGAATCTTCTGAATGTAGGGAACTCGTCTTGGAAGCTCAGATCCAAAAGGGTGCTTCAGTAAGTATAATTGACATTGCTTGATTCGGATAGAATATGCTAAGTTTTTTACTTTTGTGTTAGATTGTTTTTTCTACATAATACATTTTTGTTATCTCTTTCATATTTTTGTTGATTGTTGTTTGGATTTTAAGAAAGTTGTATGCTTGATCAAGTGTTTAAAGTTACATTTGCGGCTACATATCTCATATTTCTCATTTTTCCTCAATTTTGTGTCACGATTGTTGTTTACATTATGGTTAGAATGTGATTATGGTTGTGACGCCCCGGAATTTTGTTCCTTTCCTTCGGGATAAATCTGATTTATTAGCTTAATTTAATTTCCTTTAGAAGATGTGTAATCATACATTCCTCGTTGTATTTCGACTTTGGTGTAATTTAAGTATTTTCGTTGGAAGAAATAAAGTGCAGGGGAATTAATGTGTTCAAGGAAAAAAGTAAATACTTTGAGGAATAAGATATACAAAAATGATGGAAATAGTAAATGCTTATAAATGTGAAAGAGACAACACACACCTATACTACACCATTCATCCTACTACTCTAGTCAACAAGTTTGGAAGTAGTCTAAATTGGTATAGGAACCAAAGAGCTACAAGAATAGATTCTCTTTCCATTACTCCATCCTCTCCCTCTCGAATATGCAGCCTGCAAGGCTCCAAGGTGGCACAACCTGCAAGAAAAAGTCCACTTACCCAATTAGTGAATGAACATGTACCATGAGTAAGACAATAATCAAAAGTAAACCAAGAGAGTAGTGAACAATTGTGGATTGAGAGCATCAAGTCTCTGCCATGAATCTCACAAATGGGAATAGAACCATTCTAGACAAGGTCCAATGACCTCATCACAAGCACAATTGGGGAAACTGTTTTGTCCTCCATCAAGATCAAGGAGGCAGAGGATCAGCCAAGAAGGCAGCCCCCATAACTTACACCAATTTGGTATGAAAATCCTTCTAGCAAAGCTCAAAAGGGAGCTGAGATACAACCCAAAATGGGAAGCTTCATCCCCAAGAATCTGCCACAAACAGCCAAAATCCATGGCTATATAAGCAGCCCCATCTCCCTTCTCCTCCCCTCATTTTCGATACCATAAGTTTCACCAAATGATTCAAGAGTGCAGCGAGGAGTGGAGGAGGAGCAAGAAGGAGTTTTGAGGCAGGACATCAGTCCCATCCGAGAGGAATCGTCAAGCTAGGGATAAATTGCTCAAGGGCGAGTGAGGCCAAAGCGAGTATTTGAGTTGAGACATAAGCATATCAGGTGGGTTTTCTTTTAATATCCAGCACTATTGTGTGGATATAAAGCAAATACTTTTGAAGTTATGAAAAATCATCTTTACTCAAATAGAGCAGTGATTATTTTCAAGTTGTTGTCATGCCATAAAATGTTTGTTTTGAGGCCTATCTGTTGGGGTTGTAGCCTACGGGGTTTTGGCGATGCCAAACCTAGTTTAATGAATTCGGTTGTCAATAGGACCGCAAATCCTATTCGGAACAATGTGCATGAGGGCCGTGAGCCATCAGATGTTGGCCGGCGATGTGTCCGCTGAAGGTGGCCACCTTCACGGTACACGATACACAGATAAGACGAGAGTTATGAAAGAACTTAGTCTGCAGACGAACTTTAAGATCAAAAAAGAATTTAGTATGCTCGGGCCTTTTAAGATAAAAAAACCCCGTGTGATACTGTGGATGGATGACAACTACATATTGTATGTTTTGTTTTCGGCATGTGTCCACTGAGTACTCCTGTACTCAGCCCTGCATGTATTTATAAATGTGCAGGTTGAACGTCAAGAGGATGGAGAAATGATCGGAGTCGATGCTACTAAATAATCCAGTGGATCTTTTCACGATTCGTGTCTTCATACACGAAGTCGTCTAGTATGGACTTATTCCGCTGCTCTTTTGTGAAGTGAGACATCTTAGAATCTCACCATCGACTCTGATCTATTGATGTAATATTTATTCTAGTTCTAAGACCATGTAATGGTACATTTGGCTTCTATTCTATGATATGAATCGACTTGGCCTTTGGGCATATTCTCAAGTTCTTTCCCCTTTTCTTTTCCCGTTTCTTTAATCCCTCTCATTAGTCGCGGTTTACCCGCTTTCGCTATCCTTAACAAAGTGCGGTCGTGACAATGGTATAGCTTATTAATTTTCACTATCTTTTAACTTTATTACATGGATATCCATGAGTCTGACTCCGATGATGGAAGTGACGATGAGAGTTCCTTCGACTAAGATATTCACTATTCTTCAAGCTGTGAAATTTGCTCATAGTCAGTCAGTGGCATGAACAACGCATGGTGAAAGAGCCCAGTCTTGACTTTTCCATAGCACGCGAGTTATATATAAGAAGGCTCTATTATGGAAGTGGCAGAACTTGTAAGGAACAACTCTTTTAATTTATCAAACCGTAAAGTCAGCTTTGATTTCATTAGATCTAGAGAGACTGTGAGTAGATACTTCCATATAGTATTAAATACTATAATAATATTAGGAAGTCATTATGTTCTCCAACAAGAAACAATCATGGAAGGCTTCGAAGATGAAAAAATAGGATTGGTTTGAAGTAAGTACTATTCTATTTGTTTATTTTTTTAAATCTATCTAAAATTATACGAACTAATTAGTAGTTTCGTGATGTAGAACTGTCTCGGGGCACTTGGTGGAACACACGTTGAAGTAAGTGTTTCATTGAAAGATCAAGGAAGATATAGAAATAGAAAGGGTAGGATAACAACCAATGTTTTGGCTGTGTGTTCTCGTGACTTGAGGTTTACATATATTTTACCTGGATGGGAAGGATCTGCAGCAGATAGCAGAGTATTACGAGATGCACTTACTAGAAATGATCCATTCATAGTACCTAAAGGTATGTTCTAGTTAAGAAGTTTCATTTTTTTTTTCTCTTTGTTATCATATTTAAGCTTTAAGTAATAATCAAAATTTACTTTTTATCTCATAGATAAGTACTTCCTGGTAGATGCTGGATATACCAATGGACCTGACTTTCTAGCTCCTTATAGAAGTACTCGATACCATCTCAATGAGTGGTCCACTAGAGGCAACAATCCACAAAATCCAAAGGAGTTATACAACCCGAGACATGCATTTTCTAAGAATGTGATATAAAGAGCTTTTGGGTTATTCAAAAAACGATGGAAAATTCTTAGAGAAGTATCCTTTTTTGATGTCAAAACGCATGTGAAGATCATCAATGTTTGTGCTATTCTTCACAATCTTATTAGAGTAGAAGCACCTAATGATCCATTGTTAGATGAAGTGGATGTTGAGATTCAAACTAGAGTTACTCAACAAGGTGATGATCATAATGAGATCGAAGAGACTCAACTAACTTTGCCGGGTGATTATCATACTGCGGAAGAGACTCAACACTCGGATCGAATTGCAGTTGTTCAAGTTACTAATGAGTGGACTAGATTTCAGGATAGTCTAGCCGAAGCTATGTTTCTTCATTATCAAAATAAGCATAACTTTTAGGTTATGGTGGAATGGAATGGGGGAATGGAATGACATTCTTACCTCCATTCCATTCCTTTGTTTGGTAAATATTTTAGTTAGGAATCAACATTCCTTTTGGAATGACCATTCCATTCCTCATGGGAATATCCATTCCATCCATTTAGCTAAGTAATGGTCATTCCATTTTCCTTTCTTCTTCTTTTAAATTTTAACAAATATATAAATATTATTTTATATTATATTTAAATTTAACATCATCAAAATTTTATAATAAAATTAAAATTTTAAAATCTTTAATAATTGAAAAATCCACACACACACACACTACACATATTTCACCCACTACACACACTACACACATTTCACACACTACACACACAACACACTACACGCACTTCACACACTACACACACGGTGTGAAGTGTGTGTCGTGTGTGTAGTGCATGAATTGTGTGTAGTATGTGAAATGTGTGTAGTGCATGAATTGTGTGTAGTGTGTGAAATGTGTGTAGTGTGTGAGGTGCGTGTAGTGTGTGAAATGTGTGTAGTGGGTGAAATGTGTGTAGTGTGTGAAATATGTGTAGTGTGTGTAGTGGGTGAAATGTGTGCAGTGTGTGTAGTGTGTGAAAAGTGTGTGTAGTGTGTGTGGATTTTTCAATTATTAAAAATTTTAAAATTTTAATTTTATTATAAAATTTTGATGATGTTTAATTTAAATATAATATAAAATAATATTTGTATAATTTTGTTCAAAATTTAAAAGAAGAAGAAAGGAAAATGGAATGAAATGGAATGACCATTACTTAGCTAAATGGATGGAATGGTCATTCCAAAAGGAATGGTGATTCCTAACAAAAATATTTACCAAATAAAGGAATGGAATGGAGGTAGGAATGTCATTCCATTCCACCATACCAAGAAGGGCCTAAAAACATAGCTTCGGCTAGACTATCCCGAAATCTAGTCCACACATTAGTAACTTGAACAACTACAATTCGATCCGAGTGTTAGTCTCTTTCGCAGTATGATAGTCACCCAACAAAGTTGGTTGAGTCTCTTCCCCCTCATTATGATCATCACCTTGTTGAGTAACTCTAGTTTGAATCTCAGCATCTACTTCATCCAACAATGGATCATTAGGTGCTTCTACTCTAATAAGATTGTAAAGAATAGCACAAACATTGATGATCTCCACATGCGTTTTGACATAAAAAAAATGATACTTCTCTAAGAATTTTCCATCGTTTTTTGAATAACCCAAAAGCTCTTTATATCACATTCCTAGTCTATCTATACATATATAAAAGACGAGTTTTGATCGTCTTTTGAAATATTTATAAATTTTGGGTATGAATTTAATTATTTATAAATTTTAGTGTAATCACCAATCATGAATAAATTTTGGTGTAAAATTTCATGACAGGAAATATCAAATATGTGCATTTTGTAACTGCCAATTATAAATAAACTTTAAGTCATTATTCTTGCAGTTAATTATAACTAGTATCAACCCCGTGCGTTGCACGACCTATTGAATTTTCTCATACAAAATTGAAAATTTAAATTAAATAAATTATGATAAAAACTAAAATTATATAGTTTTTAAATCACTAATACAATATATATTAATGACATTAATTTCGAAGCAATCTTGTTTATGTTATTAATAATTTTTGGTAATGTTGAAAAATCAAAATAACTTTCCATATTGTCTTGTAGATATTTTTTAATAATGTTGAAATTTTAATTTAATATTTATGTTAGAATTAATTACATTGTTCATCAATCCATTTAATTACTAATCATATAACATTCAATAATTTCACTGATAGAAAATCGATTTACAAATGGAAAATTAGCCAAGTTCATTAATAAAAAGTAATAGATCAAAATATGCAATCAAGAAATGAAATTTTAATAAAAATAGAGTCCAAAATCATTTATGCTCATGTAGCTTTGTCCCATCACCCATCGGCCCTCGTCTATCTCCAATAGTTTCATCTTCTCCGCTCATCGTCTCAACACTTTCATCGTCCTGCGTCGACACCATCTTCTCAGTCATGCCAATTTGCTCCCATATGTAGATAAGAACTTCAAACAAAAGTCAACTACATACTCCATATTGCAATTTCAAGAAATATTTTTATTCGTGGATAATGCGAACACAACTTAGCATTTGTACTATAAAATCTCATAAAATACTTACCAATTTCAAAACCAAATTTGGCAAGGTGAATGCTTCCATGATTTCAACCTTTGATTGATAAAGTTATGGTAGATAGTAGATCACTAACAGAGATTAATTCCATTTCTATGGTTTCAATTATCCTCTCTGGTAAGAACATAACAACAAATATCAGTAATATAATAATCACATTTAAAGAATGTGCAAAATTGAGAAATATAAAAAGATACTATTGATAAAGAGCAAGAATCGTATTGAAAACAAATTCATTTTGTAGAAAATTCAGTGATGTAGGTAAAGATAATGAGAAAGTGAGTATTAAGCTAGGGAATGACACACTATTTATGGACAAAAAAGTACTCTCTCCGTCCCATTAAAGATGACTCACTTTCCTTTTTCATCCGTCCCAACCAAGATGATCCATTACTTAAAATGGAAACACCTTTTATCTCTACTTTATTCCTTCTCTCCTATTTTATTCTCTCTACTCAACACACAAACTAAAGTTGCATAAAACTCCGTGACGCCCAAAGAAGGGGTCATCTTCCTTGGGACGGAGGGAGTACATCTTCGCTTCCCAAATAATTGTGTTTTGTCTTGATTCCATTTTAAATATGTTTAATTTTATGACTTTAGGTGCGAAATGAATTGAGGAGTATAGGTTTATTGAATTGGTTAACACTATAGTAGTACATTTTACTATTTTTAAATCGTATATAATTATATTGTTTCTAATTTTAATTAATCAAGTAACAATTCAAAACTATATAACGGAAAAAATATTCCGTAGTGACACGTGGGTTAACACTAGTTAGACTAAAGCTCAACTTGATATGTAAAGTTGTCTTTCAATTTGATCTTTGTTTGAATTTGAATATGTTATTTTCATCTAGTGGACTTAGTTTATGGAGAATAGTAGTAGCTTTTAATATATTGTTGAAACCTTTGTACTTTTATAGTATAGCAAGGATCTGGGTACGAGCAATCAGACCGTCATATCAAAATTGACATCAGCTCCAACACCTGGACTTGTAAGAAACAACACAACATGAGAGAATTTTTTTTGGTGGTTCTGAATCACCTTTTCGATCATAAGCAAAGCCGTTTCTTGTCCCTCGTTGGACACATCAAAACACAAACCAAAACAAACTATTGTAATCTGTAAACAAGTTTCGAATTTCTCGATTATTAAATCTAGGGGTGGGTTAACCGACCCTAAAAATTGGTAAAAAAAAGTAACCAGAACCAACATGATCTCTAGTTCGGTTACTTAATTAATCGACTCAGTTAGAATCAGTCGATTATCGGTTATAACCGAAATAATTGAATTGCTCATGGTTACTTCAAATGATGCAAATCATGTTAGTTTTGAATTTGATAGTCTAATTGGTAGATGGGGCTACATGAGATATTTATGATGCAGAAAGTCCATGACCTTATTTATGTTAGTTAAAATAGGAGTATTATTAATGAGAAAGTGAAAGAAAATGAAAATCAACGGGTGGCATTAAGTTTTAGCAGTATATGTCATTAAACTAATTGTTTGAAATAAAACTGCAAGTGAGTTGCTCTCGAAGATCTCCATGCTTCCTGAAACTCAAAACAATAGATCTATTCCATCCGGGCTCCAAATAGAAATATAATAATAGAAATATAATGTAGCATTTTATTGACTTTCCTACGTTAATTGAGTAAATGGGATATCTTATTTTTAAAATAATTTTTAGGCATTTTATTAATTTTGAAAGATCTTACTTTTAAAATAATTTTTAGGCAATTTTTATTGATTTTTGACTTATTTTGTGATAAATGTGCAAAATAGACTAAAAAGGGGATGAAAAAGGTCAAAATCTGGAAGCTGGAGAAGAAGCCCAACCCAGAGGCCTGCTGGACCCATGGCAGCGGTCGCTGAAACGAGTCCAGAGAGCTCTGAACGTTTCTAGCGGCCCGCGGCCCTCTAGTCCCGGTCGTGCACAACAGCCTCAGTTTAATCTCTTTTTTCCGGATATTCTGAAGTCCAATCAGAGTGTGCTACATATCGTTCTCTTCGTCTTTGAAAAATCTTCACGATGATACATATAATATATCAATTAGATTTATTTGGTGAAAATTATGGTCATTCTACGAACGTCGCGAAATGTTGTCAAGTGCTTAATTAAGACGGAAATTCAAGGAAAAAAATTATTACCTTGTTAAGCCAAATCTTTACCTTAACTTATGGAACACGAAATTTACCTTCTCCAAACCTTTTTTCACGCCTATAAATACAACAAAACTCATAATATTCACCATTCACCGCCTCTAAAATTGGGGAGCCTCCTCCATCTCCTGGGGTTTGAATCCCCTTGCACAGCGGAATACTTGTACAAAACAAATAAATCAGACGTAGGATCTATTTGACAGATTATGAGATTAATCTATTCACATGTTAACATAAAATTGCATGCTAGATTGCAAATAATCATGCTTAAAGAAAATAAATCATAAACATGAATAATTTGGTTTAGAGGTACGAATTTGATTCTCCAAAGAATCGTCGATTGCTTGCGCCTTCTACACGTGATGATCTTCAATACGAGACCACAGATCTTCTAACTGGTTCCCGAATTGTATTTTGAAATCAGTGTAGGATGATCTTATCAAAATACTGGGACTCGAATAAAGAAGACATTAATTCCTCACGGAGCTGGAAAAGATGAAAATTTTCGTCTCCTACTGTAGAGAGGAGAGGGATGAAAATTATCAATAAAATTAAGAGTATTTTATGTCTTGTTTATTCTCCTATTTATAATAGTTACATATTGGGCCCAGTTAGGTATCTATGGAGGTTTGAATGTGGTCTCCCCCAATTAGCTTTACTAATTAAATTGAACCCAAAATTTAATATAAGCTCATATTGGAATATCAGTATCAGCCACTACAGTAATAATATTGCATTGTCCATCCAAATCCGAAATCACAAGTAATCCAGGTTTCCATTTTATTTAAATGTTTATTTTCCGCGCTTACGATATAAATATCCATTAATTAATTAAAGTCTGCTATGGATTTTATTAATTAAGATCTTATTCATTCCAAGAGTGGACTCAACAAGAAACACTTATTTATTATTCATGGAATAATTATATTCCAACTGGCTAGTTTCCGAATAATAAAACCTTGTTCGAGCTTCTCTTGAGGACATTATCAAACCAGACTCACCAGGCATGCGATTCAACATAATAGCAATCCTAGCACCGCTAGATATTAATTACCACTACCCAAGATATCAGGATTATTGGGTTGCGAAAAACCCGCACCATTTGATAAGTCAAAGTAATGCATAATCAATATCATATGTTCAATGCTAACGTATGTAGATTAAGAAATAGTTATTTATAAAGACTTCGCCTTTCAGTAGATAGCATAAAGAGATGTCTTGCTGTTAGATCCATTCAGTGTTATACCACACTAATGTCATTTTATTTCAGTAAGGCTTTAGACATATCAGACTGACATTGCAACCTTTCGCGAAAGGTAGCCAAAGTCTAGGTTGTGAAATTCTTCTTTCTCTTTTGCAAAGCATTACATAGAACCGACTGTAGTTACCTTAAAGTGGACAACACCCACAACCAGTCTACTAAGCAAAAGACTTAGGTTTTGTTTGTTTCTTATGCATTTAATTGTTTGTAAAACATCTTATTGATGCGCTATTTATTAGCACTAAAAATACTTGCAAGTATACAAGGTAGATCTAGTATAGCTAAAGGTCAGTACCGGGATATCAAACACAGGGAATAAGATTGCAACTGTCTATCATATACTAAGCGTCATATACTATTTAGAGACACATGATTTTTGGTTTGATTTTATAAATGGTCATAAATAAATAAACAAATAATAGAAAATATAAAAATAACTAATATACAAAACAGGCTAAGGAATGTAGAGTTTTAGGAACCACAATCAAAAGCTATAATCCAAAAGACTTCCTTGAATTACGGTCTCTAGAGTTACTAAGCTATCACAAATGTAAAACTATATTCTCCCGAAGCATACAATTTGTAGATTGCTACCTAGAACCGAAGTGTCCTTCCTAGAACTAAGGCAACAACTCCTAAAAGCTCCTAAGATAAATTTGCTTCATTCAAAGGCTCAAATCTCCCGATTATATTGACAAAGACGTCAACTTCTCATTTTTCAAATTAAACTACTCATTTCCCAGGTATTATAGTAAAATCCACATGCATTCATAAGATGACCAATCAAACAAATATATAAGCACAAGAGAAATCGAAATAACTACAAGAGCTAACAAGGAAAAACAATTGAATTAATAACTCAAAATCATAACATGTTTACCAAAAATTCTACAAAAGATGTTTAACACTCATAGACAAGTAAAACAACAAAAAATACTAGACATGAAGAAAAACAAAACAAAATCCAAGGTTGAATTATGCAATCTTCAGTCTTCTCTTGCCTGGATCTGCAGAGCTCCGCTCCAATGGAGGATGGAAGAATAATATGTGGAATGTGGGATGGAAGAAGTATAGGGATGGAGAGAATTGGAGGCTCTGAGATGAATATTATGAATTAGGTATTCTCCAAGGTTTATAATTGGAAAAAGTATCCTCCAAGTAATGGGAAGCAAGGTAAATTCGAATTCTTCAATTAATAGGAGAGATTTGGCAACAATTTCTTTCCTTCCTTAATTTCCGCCTTATTTTGACTGCACTGCGCAACGTTCGTAAAATGACCATAACTTTCTCCAAAGAACTCCGATTTAGATGTTCAAGGTACCCACGCGAAGCTCTTTCGAAGACGAAGAGAGTGGTATATATTAAGCACTGATTGGACTTCAAATACGTTGGCAGATGGGCTCGAACAGAGGCTGCTGAACTTTAACACTTTTGCACATTTTTTCTATCCTTTTCTATTATTTATCAACAAACACATCAAAATACCAAAATATATAATATATGCAATTTAAGAACATAATTTGCAAGATTGACATTTAAAACGAACCAAATCTAGGCCTTAAAAACATGCAAATCCCGTGTTTATCACTTATAAATGCACAAGCAAACACAATGTAATAATAATACTGATTCTATTCGTGCGAAACTAGCTCGAATAATACTGAATCAGGTTAAAAGTGGATTATAGAATTTTTCGTATACAAACAAGATTCTATTCATGCTCGAAACATACTTTTTAGTATACCAAACCCAACACAACCCTAATCCTTCCACTTAAATTCCACTATTGTTCTTGCTTGGAGTGAAGATTGAAGACTAGAAGACTAGAAGACTCTACCTTTGGGTTTTATCTTTCTTGTTTTTAGGTTTTCATTGTTTTTCCTTCAAACTATGAATTTATGTTATTTGTCTATTAGTAACTAAATTTGTAGGATAGATGTGTTATTAACGACTTTGATTTATACTATTCCTATTTATTTAATATCCGTTTTATTCATTACTTGCTTCAATTCAAGTGTGTGATAATGTTTTATGTTTGAGTGACACATTCTGTGAACGATTTGTTGACTTGCAAAGTAATCGGGAGAGGATTTGCATGTTAGAAAAGCTTAGTCGACGCTACAATTATCCCCTTAAAACGGTACTTTTAATTCAAAGCGAGAACAATATGAGTCTTTTGTGCTTTTGAGAGTTGCAAATCTAGGATTGATGACCCTAGTGTATATGATCTACTTTGTGCTGTATAGGTAATATTATGTGACTCGTTCTAGTAAAGTATGAACTGTGCTAAGGTATTGTAGTTGGAGTTTGTATAAATTATAACTGTGAAAGAACATCCCTGGAATTCTCTTGCTTCATCTTCCTTTTCAGAACAAGTTAACTGCGATCTTTTACTGTTTTTGTTTATTTGCTTTCATTTATTGTTTTTCTAAGTTAAATTAAACCAAAAATTGTATGTCCAAATAGTGATAGAAGCCTCGTATTTGATAGCCAATCTGTGATTGTATTCCTTGTGTTCGATATGCTTTTATAAATCATAAAATTATTCGGCTAAATTTAAAGAAAACACATTTACGTCGATAATCCCAATCACGTTACATTATGTTTACGTCATAATTTGAAATACTATTTATATAAATTAGTTATTTTTCACTGATTAAATGAGTGGGGTAGTTCTAATTATATTTACCCCTCTGTCCCATAATAAGAGCCACATTTTGTCATTTTAGTTCATCCCAAAATAAGAGTCACATTTCATTTTTACCATAAATGGTAAATAGGTTCCACATTCCACTAACTCACTTTACTCACATTTTATTATAGGGCAAATTGTCTGTAAAGTCATGTAAAGTCATGAACTTTAACATAGTTTGGTTTTTCCCGTCAACTTTAAATGTTGTATGAAAAGTCATGAACTTTACCAAATTATGTAAATTTCTCATTCGACCCGATGACCCAATAGATTTCCGACACAATTACTTATCCTACGTGGCGCGCCGAAGACGTGACTTAGCAAAACTCCACTAATTTTGAGTATTTCTCTTCTATCTTTGCAATTTCTGCCCTTGGACTATCACAGACATACAAGTAGAACAAATGAAAACATACAAATCGAATTCAGCATACAAATCGACATACACATACAAATCGAATTCCACAAATCGAATTCAACATAAAAGTAGCATTAATTCTACAATACGAATTGAACCCTAAATTTTCTATTTGCCAAGTCAAGCTTCCGGCATATCACGTAGGATAAGTTTGTGTCGGAAATCTATCGGGTCGGATCGGATGGGAAATTTACACAGTCTGGTAAGTTCATGACTTTTCATACAACATTTAAAGTTCACGGGTAAAACCAAACTATGACTTTATAGGCAATTTGCCCTTTATTATAAACCAATACAAAAAAAGAGGTTCATATTCCATTAACTTTCTCAACCCCCTATTCTTTACATTTTTTAAATTCGTGCCTATACTAAATGTGACTCCTATCGTGGGACAGAGGGATTTTTTTTTCTTTTTCATAATCTACTTAAATAGTCCCTATATTCGGTATAAATGTCTCATTTTTTCTTTTTTCATTCGTTTATCATTAAATATCTTATTTTACTTTTACTATTTTTAGTTAAAATAGACGCAATATGATACGATGAGAGGTCGTATCTGCACGTCCTGCGAAGGTTGCCGAGATGGGAGTCCGTCGAGCAGCCACTGACTGTTAGGGTTTCCATTAGGAAAGAGTTTCTTGCGAGGAAAGAAAATAACATGTAGGAAACATAGGGCAAATTCTGATATATTGATTGTGTTTCTTAGTGTATGAAATCGCTTTTTCTATTAACTAAGGACCCTAGGTTTGGTTTGACTCGATCAATTCCGGAAAAGAACCAACAAGAAAATCTGAGATGGAGCTTATAATTTCGTTCGACTCTAATAATATTAAAATAGTTTCAGCAAAAATAAATAATTAAATATCAAAAAAAGAAAATAAAACACTCGACATAATCTGCTAACATTGCGGGTCTCCTTGACTAACGCTTTGGGCGTCCGGCTTCATCATAACCTCCTTGGGAGACGGTTCGTCTGGGCTAACGACGTCCGATTTGTCTGAGATAGCGTCGTTACCGGTCTCTTCCAACTCTCGCGGTACCTCCTCATCCTCTTCATGCGTGATCAATGCATCCTCTGGTGGTGTGGCCATTGGCGGACACACGTTCAAGAGGGGAGGGGCTTAAGCCCTTCCCAAAATTTTCTTTTTAATATATTTTTATTGTAAAAAATTTCAATTTTTTTTAAAAGTATCTTCAGCCCTCACTAAATTGATGTCTTTGAAGTCTAATGGTTGAAGATTTATTGGAAAGGAGGGGCTGAAAATTAAATTTACGGAGAAAACTACCTACATTTCATTAATGGCCGCTCGGTAGAATTGGGAAGAAGAGAATAAACTGTTAAACTTAAAATGAATATAATAATAATAGAGTTGAAAATTTCAATTGCCTACTTATTCATTAAATACGTGGCTGTGGCATATATTTAGATTTAAAATAGGAGTAATTTAAAAAGTGCCACTAAATTTAAAGTTATCATCCATTCAATAGTAACACTTGTAAAATTGTATCCTAAATTGACACTACCGTTTTTTATTCAAATGACTATTGAAAACTGAAAAGGGTTTCCCAAAATAGTTAAATTTGTGTTGGATTAGTTTTATGTAAAATTTATGTATGCATTTTTTATAATAATTATTACTCCATATATTTCTTTTGTTCTAAAATAATATATAAATTTGTAAATAACAAGAGTTTTAATATACAATTAGTAAAATAAGAGTGATGAAAAAAAAGCAAGAGAGAGAAAAAAGACAGTAGAAATAGTATTAATGGATTGTGGAATCCACATTATTAGTCGTAGTAGAAACTTTCATATTAATACTCTAATTTTCGGGATGACCCGAAATAGTAAAACTAATCTTTTTTTTTAGGATGGATGAAGTATATTTTATATATATACTTCATCCATCTGTAAAATGTTGTCCACATCTCAGCGCGGATTTTAAGAAATACGAAGAAAAGTGAGTTGAAAAAGTTAATGGAATATGGATCCCACATTTATATATTAGTTTTACGATAGAATGTGCATAATGATTTAGATGAAAGTGGACTCCATAAAAAAAAATGTACAACAAAGACGGACCAAAATGACAAAAATGAACAATATTTCACAAACAGAGGAAATATGTATATTTTGTTAACAATAAAATTTTTTAGTAAAGCCCCTACTAAAATTTATTTCTGCGTCCGCCACTGGGTGTGGCCGATATTGTACCCGTACCAAAATACATTCCAGGAATATACCTTGTAGGCGGTGGCTGATGGGACATGGAGGCATCCGCAGTTCCCTCACATCATATTTCAACGATCTCATCTTCATCACTATGTACGAACTCCGTACAAGTGGGCGATGGCGGTGACCGATTGGACGTGGAGGCATCCGCAGTTCCCTCACATTGTATTTCAACGATCTCATCTTAATCACTACATACGAACTCCGTACAAGTGGGCAGTGGCGGTGGTTGATGGGACGTGGAGGCATCCGTTGTTCCCTTCGGGCTTGTTGACCTCTCCGCCACGGGCGTGGAGATGTCGAGTGATGAGAGGTGCAGAGGTCTTCAAGCATTGTGCTCTTATGTTTGACCTCATCTGCAGATTAATTAAAGACCTCATTAGATAAAGATTTGCAATAGTAATATTAGTTAAAAAAAGGAAGGTGATTGCAAAACCTATGTTGTTACCGTGCGAATTTCAAGTTACTGTGCAAATTCCAAGTCATTCTTTCATAGACAACCTATATTACCATGCGAATTTCAAGTTACTGTGAGAATTCCAAGTCATTCTTTCATATACACATAAATTATTCATTCGTTAGGGTTTAGCTTTCTATATTCATGATGTGCTAGAATGATTTCTCAACTCGATATGTAACCACCGTGCGAATTTCAAGTTATTCTAACATTAACATAAAATTAATTTAACACGTTACTTAATTAACTAAGCAAATGTATATTTTATTAATATTTTGGGTGAATGTAGATATTCTAAAAAATGTATACTACAAATCAGGTTCTCCATGTAACTCTATATAAATATTTTTGTTTTAACTTTTGTAATAGATGTAATTAAGTGAAATGGTTGATACTAGTATATTTTAATTGTATTCCTAAAATTATGATAGTTTTATTTGTTAGTATTCTTCGCCTCACAATAAAAGTATTATTTTGTCATATTTGTTAGTCTCATAATAAAAATCTTATTTCACTTTTACAATAAATGGTAAGTAGGTTTCACATTCCACCAATTTATTCCACTCACGTTTTATTATAAAACCAATATATATAAATGTGACCCACATAGCACAACTTATTCAACCTACTTTTCTTTACATTTCTTAAAATTTATGCCCAAATCAAATAGGACTACTATTGTCGGACGGAAGGAGTAATCGTAATCACGGTTGATTGGGAAAACAAAAAAATTTTTTTTATAAATATTCATCAAATAAGATTACATAAAATAGTCATAATTTGGTAATTTGTAGGATTAGATCTTACTAGGACACATACTCAGTTTTGATAAATTTTGCTATACTTGTAATGAGTTGCAATGAGAGACGTAAATCACTAAAAAATACTACTCCAGTATGTAGGTTGTACTCTGTGATCTCTAAAATATTAAATTATGTTTTACTAATATTAACCATATTTTTTTATTCTTGTTTTTCTTTTATAAATTTAGATCAGATATTCTTGATATAAAAGTGTATGATCGTATTTGTTGTTTTAAAATGGAAGATGCAGTCTTTGTATTGAAATCAATGATCCAAAAAAGAGGAGGAAACTCCCTTAATTTCAAATCGCCTAGTTTTTATAATTATATTAACTATAAATATTAAACATAACTAATGAAATAAATCCACAACCATGAGTGAGAGCTTGCTCAGATTCGGCCAAGCTATGTCACTTAATTTAATTGGTGATACTTTCTTTTTATCACTTACTAATACTAATCTGACCATAAACATAAACTTTATGGAACGTGATTAAATTGGAATGGGAGATTTTTTTTTCCTTCCTTGTAAGGCCATTAATTTGGTGAATGGCCAAACCTCTTGCTTTGCATAGAAAATGTAGCACATGAAATTGCCTCCATGCCTTAAACGTTTAATTACTACAAATGCAATACTTAGCCATGTGGCGATTAAAAGCTTCACGTTGAAGCGCTTTTTCCATATTGATGAAAAGCGTGGTTTCAAAGTCACGTGTCCCAGCACATGCGCGCCTAGATATATTGCACCAATAAGCTTGCAGTTTTTGATGGAGCTTCCTCGTCCACTACTTCACCCTTGCGGTAGGGCCCACTCAATTCTCAGCCACAAATTCCAAAATATGAGTAGACACGTTTTCCTCGACCTCCCCAAATTGCCCCTCACATCACTCCTCACCCTGTGGCAATATTGGATCAGAGAGTATTATTTTGTTATTCATTCTTTGGATATAAAATTATCTAATATAGATAGAGCATCCAAATTGTGCAATAACAAATTATTTTTAATCCTTAATTTTCTCAAGTAATAATAATAATAAACCGTAATAGTAATATATAAATTTTGATGAACAATTGCATTGACTGAAGATATTAAAATGACCATATTATTAGAATATAATGACCTTTATAATTTTTTTATTTTAAAGAAATTAAGTGGAGAGTGGGTCAAAAAATATGGCTGAATATAAATTGTCACTACTTTATACCCCGATAAATTGATCACATAGAAAAATATCCAATTAATTTCATCAAAGTTAGTAGTATATCCTTTTAATTTATAGCTATTGCTAGAAAAATATCCAATTAATTTCATCAAAGTTGTTGTTTCCTTTTAATTTATAGATATTGCTCCACATCACATTATCCTTAACATATATCAACTTCATTACTATTTATATTATTCGATCCAACATTTCTTCATTTATACTAAACACACATTTGTTTTAAAAATTAGGAATAGTTACTTTTCTCTTCAGTATATCTCGTACTCTTTTCTTTCGCTTAAAAAACTGGTGTGAAGCTTATGAATAGTTAAAGAAAGATATAGGGGAGAGATACGGCTGTAGATTCGACAATGTGCAAGTACTCGTGAAAGATATCCGAATTTTGCCCAATAGCAAGCTGTTGGATTGCAGATGTATACTCTTGCAGTGTTGTAAGACTCTGCCAACGTGTGGAGTCTGGTCGTTCTTGGAAGTACTCGTCACGGGTGCCTACGTAGTTGCGATTCGCAAAAATAAATCTTGGCTCATTTGGAAATGACGTCAAAAGTATTCCTCTTCCCACCGTGGTTGTTCGAAAAATTAATCCCAAATGAACATTTGGACACTAAAAAAAACTTAGTTTTTAAGGACATAAAAATTGAGACCCACTTACTTGCGTTAGAAAATGTTAAAAAATAACAAGAATTTAGGATGAAAAAAAAGGTGTTCCTAAATGAAGGGCAAATTACTTAATCTTTTGTTTTTTAGGACACTTTCATTTGCGTCCTCTAATTTTGGTTGGGACACTAACGATAAAGACACTTTTTAAAATGTTGGTGATATATTTACAAACACAAATTAACGTTCTTAATTGAATTAAAAAATATTCTTAATAGTTTTTTTTTTTGTAGTGGGACAACTTCCTCTGGATCACAATGGATGTAGTGTTGGGTTCTTTGTGCAGGAGATGGAGGAGCAACAAGGTTGTCGTAATACTCTTTATAACACCGCTCCGCTAAGGCAATCAATTGAGCTATTTTCTCATTGTTACTTACACTTGAATTGATAATGAAAATTATAGAAAAAAAGTGTGACAAGATAATTTTTTTGATGTAAAAAAATATGCAATGAATAAGTAATTTATAGATGATTTTGGAATAAATTGGAGGATAAAAAAAAAAAAAAAAAATGGATGAATGGCAATGTAGCGGACTAGCGGTTATATTTGAAAAAATGAGAAATTTTAATTAATTTCAATTTTTTTTAAACAATCAAAACACCGGCAGCGGCTCGACCCCTCCTCGTCGAGGAGAAGATGCTTGCAATGCGTCTCCCCGTTTCTCGTCTCACCAAGATGAGCCCAAGATATTTGTTTCTCATAGTTGTGGATGCCACAGAAATAAGTCATAATTTTCTTTTTCGTCCGTAGCATCAATATCCATTTATGAAATTTTATTTCTTATTCTCTTTTACTTTATTATTTATGGGTCGGACCCTCCATTGCGTAACTTTAACTATTTCCTTTTCATTTTCTCAAACTTTACTAATTATGCATTTAAATTCACATTACCTTTAAATAATCTATTGGATTGAGGGAGTAAATAAAACCATTACTCGGCACGAGCGAGATGTGCTTATTAGATAATCCACAGAGAATGAGTAGTAACTGAGCTAAGGAAGGGCAAAAATGTCCGTTGAGACACAACAGAAAACCATAAATAGAAGCTTTGTTTTTAGTTCAGACTGTAAAGGTTACTGTTAAGGTTTTCTGCCCTTGAATTGAAAGAAAGCCTCACACAATTTAACAAAGATTACGAACTGGTAATCCCTTACTCCTTTGGCTACTTGAATTTTGTTTGTGTTTTATGATCAACTCCTCACATAAAAATCTCAGCCTTAATCTGATTAAAGTCATGTGTTTTTTCGCTGCTTGAGGGCTCTTGCTTTAATTTCTATAGTAGTATTTCTTACACAGCCTGAAATAATTCATCGTCATGCTAAACTGAGTTTGACAAAGTGTTTAGATTTGATATCTTTTGTACATGCCTAAATCTAGGCACTTCGTTGATTCAGATTGTAGTCAGTGTTTACTTGCTTGGAGCAAAAAGAAACTCATGTAATTTTGACATACTACCTCTGTCCACGAAAAACAGACAAAATTGTAAATGACACGAGTTGCACTGCATAATTGGTAAAGTGAGCGAGATGGAGGGAAAAAGGGGTGGAAGTAGTGTTAGTAGATTGTGGGGTCCACATTTAGAATGACGTGGATGATTTGTATTTGTTTAAAAGTTTCCATATTTAGAATTGGTCTAATTTTGGTGGACGGTCCAAAATGGTAAAATTAGTCTATTTTTGTGGACGGAAGGAGTATAAAAATAATTAGATGCATGAGCTAGGATTTGCTTTGAGAATGGAATATGTCTACTTGGTTTTTAACTTCATATAAGTGAGAAATAAACGAAAACAGCTTGGCCCGCGGATAGCTTTTGTTGCGTGGAATTGCAATGCTTTTAGGGGACGGAGGGAGTATTCTCGTGTTTTTTGACATGTGTGTAATACATAATCAGGCCATGGAGTGGTACTATGGCAGAGGCGACGAAGATGTGACAGTCCCAGAAGATGAGGAGGGGCTTCGATCATGGGGCGATAGGTGGCCTTCGTGGGTTGGAAACTGCAGCTCATCGTCAGAGGTGGAGCAACTCCACCACCCCATCATGTCTAGCCAGCAGAGTGATGATTGGGATGTTCATCTCAAGGATCTTCCCAAAATTCAAGAGGCTGATGACATTTTCTTGTACTACTATCACTTATCCTCTAATTTACTTCATGTGTGCATAGATCCAAAGCCCTGATCCTCCGTTGTCTATGTAGCGATTCGCTTTTCAAAGTGGGCGAGGGGTCTGAGAATATCGCACAAACCTCAAGCTGGAACGACGTGATGACCTTTGATTTTGGTGATTATGTCCGAGACACTACAAGCACACCCCATTTTTCACACCAACAGGTTGTTTACCACTCTTTTTGAACTGATCATTCATGCTTTGGCTTATAAACTCTCAACTATCCAAGTAATTAACTGATATTGGCACTCGACATTCCAGGAACCGGAGGCTGAAATACGCATGTTTGAACAACAATCTGATCAATGTGAAGATACGAATGAGTATATATCCATGGACGAATCTGCGTTACTGGAGCTACAGCATTTGACTCAGCAGGTAAATTGCCAGTCTGATATCTCCATATAAATTATGTCTTTACTAATTGAAGATGCTTATTAATTTGATAGTTGGCCGAGACAACCAGAGTTTGCTTTCGCGATTCTCTGTACCGCCTGGCAGAGAACTCGAGATACCAGACAGAATGCAGTCAGAATGGAAAACAAGCCATGTACAACTGCAAACCAATTTCTAGCTCTGGACTATCCAGGTATAAATTAAATTCTCTACATTGTTAGTACTACCATTTTTCAATCATGTCTTTCTTTGCTAAATAATTATTTGATATGATATAATCATCATTTGAGATTGAGCTGATGATCTATTTATTGCATCCAGGTCTCATGAATCCAACTCTGAGGACATGAAATCCATCGACAGAACAGTTGCTACGCTCTTGTTCACCACGATGCAGTTGTGCAATTCAACTTCAACAACGTCAGATCTCGATAACAAGGCCAACTCGTATTGGTGCGATCCATGCTCCTCAGCTCCGTCTCTGCCAGGAGGTGACGCTGAGGTCCCAACATTCAATTAGATGGATTGACCATTTCTACAACCTCTCCCTCGGTTGGGATCAATAAAAACTCGACCGGCTAGCCATGGTGTAAAGAAAATAGGTATTTCTTTTTCGTATTCGGTTTGTTTTATGGGAGGGAGCTCTGCTTTTGTACAACTCAAGAAGATACAGTTTTGTTGGAAGGAAAATCATTTGATTTATTATGTACTATAGTATATGTTACAACATTAAATACACAAGTTGAGATTTAAATTCCTAATAAAGCATGAATATGAGAGGTAATGCTGCCACTCCGATATTGTGAACCACCTTCCTATTTATCGAGACAGCAGAACTCGGGGGCGCTGGTGCCCTCGTGGGGGTGGGGGTGGTGTTATTGCTTGTAGAAGCTTCTAGAACAGTGGTGGAAAATCTCATGCCGCCGATGCAGTGGCTGTCTTTGTCACAGATGAAATTGTACTTCTTTGCGTCGGTAAGCCTAATTTCGTCGTTGCCACTCTCGTAAATGGCAATTACACCGTCACTGGCATTGCACGATCTGTAGGTCGCATCGGTTACTTCTTTCACGTTGTGTTGCGCTTTCGAGTACTTAAACACTGTGTTCGTGTTGCATATCAACGATAATAGAAACTGTAAGTGAATGATTTAGTGTATGAATATTTAGTAAGTATTGAGAGAGTATGAGAGTTGAAGATCAAACCTAGCACATCTCCCACAGTAAAATTGTATTTTTGGGACCAACTGAGGAAATTAGTCCCTGTGCCTGAGTTCCATCCACTTTCATCACCAACTCTATACACTTCACAAACACCAAAATCAAGTAACAAGAGATGGATCATAAATACTGAAAACTTTAGTATTTTGATTCCTTCCATATCTACCAACTAGCTAAGCATAAAGCACAGGAGAGGAATGAACAAAATGTTATCTTTTTCTCTAGTTGAGAAGATTAAATGCGATTTGTACAGGCCGGAAGGTTTCTTGAGAATTGATTAAATATTATATAATCACAACTCTAGTTAGACACTAATTTAAAAAAGAGGTGCAGTTGGAACATTTCGTGTCAACTCTATAAGATTGTTAATTACTTCTATTAATCAAATCCAAGTTGGGGGGGGGGGGGTGTTTATATATATGGTTGGTCCATGTATTTGTCATCCCTATCCAGTATCCAACATTAATAATCATTACAAGATTTAGTCTGAAGATTGACATTTAATTGGATTTGTTTGTGACATGATTTGATAAAATGGAATTTAAAAGCAATATGCAAGGTTATTAATTACAAGATATAGACTATATTAGGTGGGTTGTCGTCGTTGATTTGGGACGCGGGTATTGGAATACCCAACCCAGTAATTACTTATGGACATTTTTATTACTGCTAAAATATTATAGCGAGCGGGTATTGGAATATACCAAGTAATTATTAATGGACATTTTTATTAGTATTAAAATATAATAGCAGTAAGATGTTATGGTGCGTTATATTACTAATTCATTTTAAAATTGCTAACTACAATAAGCTTTATATTATCAAATTAAGTGTTAAGATTATTTAGTGTAAAAAAATGTTATGTCAATTAACAATAAATTATTGTTAACTAAATTTTTTAAAATATCTTAAAAATTTAAATATATATAACTATTTCAGTTTATATTATTTTTTTCACAACATATATCAAATTAAAGATAATTTCATGATAATTTTATAAGAATACCAACCACATCCTACATGCATATGATTCGATGTTAATATTTGATAAAATTTTGTAAATGTTCATATATTTTGTAAAACAGTTTTACATCAATACAACTTACATAATATGTCAATATAATGATTGTACAATATCAACATGAAATTGTATTAACATTGTCATTCTAGGTGTTGATATATTTAATACACTATATAGACAGTTAGTTCCTAAACCTTAATTTGATAGTTGTTATTTATTTTTAATTGTATTAAAAAATAAAAAATGAAACTACACATGACAATTTATAGGTCATTAGATCTCTAAAATTCATAATCTTAAATTAATTGTAGTTAGAAATTGATCACATCTCACAAGTCTATAATATAGTTATGACAGTACAAAGTATCGCATCCACAAAAATAAAAAATCTAATTTTAATTATTATAACTAAAATTCTTATACTGTCAAGACTACCTGATTAATTATTAACTACGTACTCCTTATAAATTGAAAGACAAATTGTCGTTTAAATCATAACTTTTGATTGGCTTCTGGTCTATTCCATAACTTATAAAATTAGCTCATTAAATTATAATTTTTGCACATTTCTCAGTGTGTCTCCGGTGGCGCCCTTCCCACTAGGACTTCCCACACAAACTTCATGCCACGTCATCACTAGAACTTTCCATTTCACTAGGACTTCCCATTGCACTAGAACTTCCTGCAATAAAATTAATAAATTCACAATTAAAATTAAAATTTACGGAATTAAAATTTCGACACGAGCCGTATTTATAGAGTTTTTTTTTTTTTTTTTTAAATTAATTTTCGGTGGGACGTCCGAGTGAGACGTCCTACCCACGCCACAGTGGCGGACGTCAGGTAGGACGTCGGGCTGAGGGGCGAGGACATGGGACGGACGTGGACGCCCTTCCCCTTCACTACGGCGGACGTCGGGTAGGACGTCGGCGACGTCCTATCCGACGTCCGCCATTGGATCCGCCATTGGAGACACCCTCAATTGTCACGTACAATTAATAATATGATTACAATTAACAATATGATGCTTAATATCTGATACTAAATTAAATTACAAGAATAAAAAAGACAAAGAAAGAGATCTATAGTTCAAACTCATCGTTCTCTTTCTACAAATAAAAAATATAACTATGATTAAACATAGAGATCTCCAAATAAATTTCATTGTGAACTGTCACATACAATTAATAATATGATTACTGTTGGTTTTTAGGACTTACAAGAAGGAATACAAGAGCTAACTGAATCGAAATTACAAAAGAGGATTCGAAACCAAATAAACTGTAAAACAGGAAATGGCCGAGTCGAGGGTCCTCTTTCCGCGTCATACTGACGAGGTGGCATCCCGCTTGGCTCGTTGACGTGGAAACGGTGGTGGTCTAAAAAGAACTAGACCCACTAGACTTGGGCCAAGCCCGCAACTAGGCCCAAGCACCAAGCCCACGACCAGGCCCAAAGAACAGCCCAAAGACCACCCAAAGACCAGTTGCCAAGATCCAAGATCCAAGTCCAAGTCCAAGGACACGGGCTCGGGCTCGAGGCTCGAGGCTCGCGGCACGCGGCTCGCGGCGGGACGGGCGGCGGCGGCGGCGCGCGCGTGTGGGCTCTACAGCCCATCTTAGTCCACTATAACTATTCCATGTAATAATCCTTCTTATTAAATACTAGTTTAATAAGGTTGTAACTTCCAACGTGGGATAATTAACTCTCTTAATTATTCCCTAAGCTTCTCTCATAGCTCATTAAGTTTGCAATTTTGCACAACTTTAATCCCTTATTTCTCACTCACCGGGAATCGAGATTTGAGAAAATGAATATACCACGGTCA